>NC_066537.1:15602944-15687944 GCF_024679095.1 Eriocheir sinensis
CTTCCTTCATTTCTCCTCCTTTCTCTCACTCCATTATTCCACTCCCTCATTGCTCTCATTCACCTCCTCATTCTCTACTCCTTCTTCTTCTCTCCATGTTTTCTCTTTCACATGTTGTTCACCCTTCTATTATCGGCTTTTCTTTTACCCTTCCTCTTTTATTTTTTCTCCTCCTCTTCCTCTTCCTCCTTCTTCTTGTTTGTCACTCTCCTATTTCTCTTTTTCTTTATCTTCTCCCTCCTCTCATTCCTTTTCCTTTCCATACTCCACTCCCGAAACTCTCTCTTTTGGCTTCATCTTTACCATCCGTCTCCTTCTTTCTCTTTAATATTTGCTAAAGTAGAAATGCAAAGTTTAGGTGGCTATTAGGTTATAGTTTGGATCATAGGTCTGTGTGGTCTGAGTATCTATGTAAATCCTCCTCCTCCACATACTCAACCTCTCTCTCCCTGTACCCACCAGAACAAGACCGGCATCATCGACTTCACCACCCACCGCTGCTACGTGATGCCCCTGGACCGCAACCATGTCCTGCCCCCTCGCTCCGTGTATGACCTGATCAAGAAAATGTGGATGGGTAAGTCTAGGAGGGATGTATTTGCCGCTATCCATCAGCCTCTCAGTTACCTTCCCCTCATACGCCATGCTGTCCCTTTTTGTTGTCATTCTCATCCTCCAGTTATTTTATTTGTCTCATCCATGTAAATAAATGTGGAAGGGGAAGTCTAGGAGAGATGTATTTGCCTTCATCCATCAGCCTCTCAGTTACCTTCCCTTCATATGCCATGCTTTCCCTTTTGCTATCATCCATAATTGTCCTTTAGTTATTTGTTTCCATTTGCCTCATCCATGTAAATGAATGTGGATGGGTGACTAGGAGTCCTGTATTTACCTTCAGCTGTCAACCTTTCACTTACCGTCTCTTCATATGCCATGCCTCCCCCACCCCCCTTTTTTTTACAGCAAAGGAAGCAGCTCAAAGGCATAAACAATAAATAAAAAAGCCCTCTGAATGCTGCTCCCTCAAAAGGAAATAGAATGAGTGGCCAGAAGGTAGGGTCAGGGTTGGAAGGTGTCAGTCATTCTCATCCTTCAGTTATTTGCTTCCTGCTTCCTCCTATACGTCACACACTACAGCTGGATTGCGAGGGGTCTCATGGTAGGGATGCAAGTGCCGAACCAATGAATCATTCGGTGGCTACTTCTACGTTGTGTGTTTCTTACACATGCTATGCCTTCCATGTTACTGCATCACACTCCTTATGCTTCATGATTCAACCCTGGGGTGCTTACTGCTTGTTCTAATCTTCTTGCATCACCGTCATGAGACCGTCACTCTCCTATGCTCTGTGATGGGGGGGATGCAGGAGCCAAACCATGGTCAAGCTGTGGATGTGAAGAGCTAGTGAGGTTATTCAAACCCCAGTGGCACTTTCTGACATCAGGAAGGACATCTGGTTTTAGACCCAAAGTCATAACCACAAAAACAGTGACCATATATAAACATGGGTAAGAGCTGTCAACCATTTACCTCACATATCTCCCTTTCATGTTACTTTTGGACAGCTCCTTAGGGCTTGTTCCTCTTGTTCTTATTATTATTGTCACTCTACCTTTTCTCTTTTTCTTAATCTACTCCCTCCTCTCATTCCCTCTCCTTTCCTCACTCCTCTCCCTCAACTTCTTTCTCTTTTGCCTTCATCTTCGCCTTTCTCCTCCCAACAGAAGCTGAACGATTGTGAAACTGCTATTGCTTTTAACTTTGTCTTTCATATTCCGTGCACTTTTTTTATCCCTTCAGTCACCTCTCTCTGCCCCCACCAGGCTACTACAGCGTGGATACTCAGGTGGTGAGGGAGACCATGCGTGTCGTGCGTCCCCCCATCAAGGACTACCAGCCCCTGGGAGTGTACATCACCAACTACTGTGCCACCTTCCCCACCTACAACCTGGAGCACCTCCATGTTCACGGTGTGTGTGTGTGTGTGTGTGTGTGTGTGTGTGTGTGTGTGTGTGTATTTATCTATTTGTAGGCTACTGGGCCCGAGCTAAGCTCTAATAGTCCCGTTTCCATATTTACATTCTTCCAGCCTTTCCTTCACTTGTTGGACACTGTTCGCCTCCACCACCTCTTCCCGCAAGCTGTTCCATGTTTTAACACTTCTATGTGAAAAACTATACTTTTTTAAGTCACTCAAACAGGTTCCTTTATTAAGTTTCTTCCTATGTCCTCTCAGCCCCTGCATTCTCGCAGTTAAGAAGAGATCATCTCTATCCACCTCATCAAACTTACCAACTTATACAGTGTGATCAGATCTCCTCTCTCCCTTCTTTGTTCCAGTGTCGTCAAGTACATCTCCTTCAATCTGTTTTCATACGTCATATTTGAGAATTCTGGGACCATTTTAGTTGCAATTTTCTGTATTCTTCCCAACTTTCTAATATCCTTCTTTTTGTGAGGCGACCACACAACTGCAGCATATTCAAACTTTGGTCTTATCATTGTTGTTATTATTTTCTTCATCATTTCTTTGTCCATAAAATGGAATGATACCCTTATATTTTGCATCATCCTGTAGGTTTCTCCAAACAGCTTGTTTATTTGCTTTTCTGGGGATAGAGTGTCTTGCATCGTTACTCCCAAATCTTTTTCTTCATGAACCACCTTTTTTTCTTCTCCCATCCTGTATGTCTTCCTTCGTCTTTTTTTACTTTTCCCCATTTCCATAACATGGCATTTGTTTGCATTAAATTCCATCTCCCATAACTGGCTCCATCTATTGCTATATTCTATACACACTCTTTTCTTATTAACTTTGCATCATCTGCAAAAAGGCTCATATAACTTTTTATACCCTTTGGCATGTCGTTTATATATTATGAACATTATTTGTGCCAGAATTGAGCCTTGGGGAACTCCACTCTCTACTCTCCTCCAATTTAATTTCTCCTCCTTAATCACTGTCCTCATTTCTCTTCCCATTAAGTAATCCTTCATCCACTCGATAACCTTTCCGCCCATTCCTCCCCACTGTTGTAGTTTCCAGATTAACCTTTTGTGTGGAACTTTGTCAAAAGCTTTTTTCAAATTGAGATATACACAATCAGCCCATCCTTCTCTCTCTTGCATCACATCTATTGCTCTTGAGCAGAAACATAGTAAGTTAGTGACACATGATTTCCCTTTTCTAAATCCAAACTGTCCTTCATTTATCATGTTTTCCTTTTCTAAATGTTCGACCCATTGTTTTTTATTATACTTTCACAAATATTGCACATTACACTTGTCAAAGAAACTGGTCTATAATTTAGTGGTTCAGTTTTATCTCCACTTTTATAAATTGGTACAATGTTCGCTCTCTTCCATTCTAAGGACACTTTTCCTGTATTTATAGAGCATGTTATTATGTCATAAAGTGGCTCCAATAATTAATTTCTACACTTTTAGCACTTATCCCAAGATTCCATCCGGTCCCATAGCTTTCCTTCCATCTAAGGTTTTCATCAGCTGTATCAGTTCTCCTTTATCAACCTTTACATGATTCAATTTCCCCTCATTGCAATTTTCGAGACCCCAGTCAAAGTCGGTTTCCTCCGTAAACACTTTTATGAAAATAATTTATGTAATATTTCAGCAATTTCTTTGTCCTTTTCATAGATTACATTTTTTTCATATAGCCTTTCTACTCCTTCATTTCTTCTAAAGAATAGGAATATAAGTTTTCATTTTTCTTCTTTCTTTTATAGTAAGATTAATATCTTGGAATATTTTAGTCATCGTGCATTCATTTGCCTTCCTGCAGATATGAAGAAGCGCAGTGTGGACCAGTTGGATACTTTTGGTGAGAAGGGCATCCAGTTTGCTGAATTTGCTGGCAAAAATATCGTCCACTTCATCATCCTTGGAGCAGATGAGGACGAGATCAGCCAGCAGTGAGGGGCTGGAGGGAACATGGCCAAGGATGTGGGAGGGTAGAAAATGATATGCATCTAGTCATTCACTTGCCTTCCCTCTCCTAAGCCATTCCCTTCACCTCCCCCCCCCCCCACTTAACTTCACACACTGCTATTCCAGTCATGGAGGCCTGCATGTGTGTAAGTGTGTGTGTGACAATGTGTGTGTATGATTTTGGGAAGGCTTGGCCTGAGTGGGGGCAGGCTGGCCTCTCCCTTTTTTTTTCTTGAATTTTCAAGGTCATGATTTATACATTTTGAGGCTAATTTGAGAATAGTTGCTTGCAAATTGTCATATGTAAGGAAAAGGGTTGAGTTGACCTCAGAAAAATATGTGAAAAAACCCTGCTGGGTTTCGTCCAGTCGCAGTGAAGTAATTCTTACAGTTGACAAAATTTAGATTGGCTGTGGAAAATTTTTTGTTGCTAATGGAGAGCTGGACTTGACCATTTAGGAAGAGGTGAAGAAATCTTTCAGTTTATAGAGTAGATTGATGCCCAGGAGAGAGAGAGAGAGAGAGAGAGAGAGAGAGAGAGAGAGAGAGAGAGAGAGAGAGAGAGAAAGAGAAAGAGAAAGAGAAAGAGAGAGAAAGAGAGAGAGAGAGAGAGAGAGAGAGAGAGAGATGGAGAGACATTAAATAATACCTTTGTAAACTTTGAAAATAAGAAATAAGTTTAAAGGGTTACACAGTACCACTTTTTTCTTTCTTCCCCCCTCCTTTTTTTTCCACATCCGAACTATGCCTCACCTTTTAAAACTTGAATTCCTCTGGATCTGGATCTGGACGATAATGCGCAGGGCACCCATACAGGTTTCTCTCTCCCTCTCTCTCTCTCTCTCTCTCTCTCCTCATTTTACGTCTAGCATGGAGGGGAGCTTTGGGTGAGTAGGGACCTGAAGGGGGTTGCAGGAAGTATTACAGGGCTGTGTGGGGACATGAAAGACTGTATGTGTGTGTCTGTGTGTGTGTGTGCATGCGTGCGTGACACTAGCCAGGTCATTTGCACTCAGTGTCTCCTGTCAGTTGTTCCAGTGTAGGTCTGAACAACACTTTTTGCTCACTGCTGATTGCTTTCCACCCACAGCCCTCTACCTCTAAGTGTCTCTCTCTTTCCTTGCAATTTGCCAGGAAGCTGCTGGGTGTTAAGCTGAGGATGGACTCGAGGGGTGCTCAGTGAACCTCTCAGGTAATGCACATATCATCCCTCTTTGTTGACAGGCATTACTGTGCTGCTGTCTCTATGCACTGTGATGAGGGTGAAGGGGTGATGCCAGACAACCCATTTGGTCTCACACAGGGAAGAGATTGGATTTATTGGAAGAGCAAGGGTTGGTCACTAACAGGAACACTAGAACGCTTGCGGGACAGTTACTGTATATGCTCATGTGAAAGTTAATCTCATGGAAGAGTCGACCCTCCCAAGGCTAGGATATGTCTGATGGAGGAATACATTCATCCCCCATAGGAAAGTAGCATCCATGTAAAATCAGCCCCTTACACCTGGCTTGAAAGTAATCGCTCGTGCAGTGTTTCTATCGAGGGTGAAATTCAGTCCATATCACAGAGAACTCTTGGCATATTAGCAATAATGAAATGCTACCTTCCATCCCCCATCACAGTCCAGGGAGAAACAACACGACCATCCTTGTTAGTGCGAACCCCAAAGACATCCAACCCTAAAGAGAGCACCCCCCACCCCACCCCACCCCACCCCACTACCTGTCACTCACCCTCAGAAGTATACGGCATGGACACAGACAGATGTTGACCCTCGTGTTGCTCCCCCACCTGCCCCCCGGACACCCGCTAGGCAGTGTTGCTGTGGTTCCTTTGTGATAAGCTTAAGGCCAAAAAAAATGTAATTGACTACTTTCCCATTGTTCAGTTAAGGTGGTTGTCTGTGGAGTTTGTATCGTTCTTTCTATTATTACTATTATTATCATTATTATTATCAAGGTAGTATCTAGTAGTGTTAGGATTCACTTTGGTTCACTGCACTAGGGCTTAAGTTATGTTTTTATGCATGACTTTTACCCTCAGTGTGGCAATCCACTTATACATTGTTCTTCATATAGTTGACGATGCTTTAATTGCCAATACGTAGGTCCCTGGAACTGTGTGTGTGTGTGTGTGTGTGTGTGTGTGTGTGAATGATTGCTATAGGCTCGTATCAGCTAGTTAGTTTACTTATCCTTTAATTGAACATCTTATGGTTGTTTATCTATTGTGAGGGAATGATAAAAAGTTTTTTCATTATCTGGTTTACTCCATCATTCCCAGTAGTGCCCCAAATTCATCCATGTGGTTGTAATTTCCCAGGCGGCATTAATACTACATTGTGTGTGTGTGTATTAAGTGTCGTGTGTGTACTGGCCTGTATTTGTGGCCCTAGAGTTTGTAGGTGAGATGTTACATGTCTGCTTAAAATGAATGGACTCTTCATTTGCTGTAGAATGTATTGGAATTAACTAACCATTCTAGATATCACTTGCTCACCTTGTCACCCTACACCCACAAACACACACACACACACACACACACACACACACACACACACACACACACATGAAAAAGACTAAGTTGTAAAGTACAAGGAGGAAAAGACATTGCATTATTGCCCATACTTTGATTCTGTGAGGCTCCTGACAGTGCAACAGTATTAGCACAGGAACTTCTTTGCTGTATAGATTTTTCCTTTAGCAGATTTCACTGCATGGGGCATTATTAATTGATTCTGATGGATTATAATTAAGGACATATTTCCTCCATTGTTTTTAGTGTTTTAAGCCTGTCAGCCTCTCTGCAGTATCCATTGCTGATGAAACCGTGTATGTATTTCAGTCTCGGTCAACCACACCCAAATTACATCTTTTTCATCCTCTTCAGGAAAGCTATGCTATATTGTAATGTATACTCAAATACCAATTTCTCAACTTGTAACTGTGTAAATAATAAAAGTATACTGTGAAAATTCCTAGTCCACGGAATACTCGCCTAGGATTATATGCTAAAAGAACCTCTGTGTCATGATGAGTACAGTGCTTTGAAGCAGTCAAAAGCTTTGTGCCAAAATGACTCATTATGGAGCAGTGCATGCTGAGTGGATTTAAGAAGTATTGGAGTCAGGCTAGAGAAATAGTTGCACCAGCTAGTTAGAGCACAGACTGATGAAGTACAGCACACCAGGATCCTGAGAGAGTGAGAGAAAAGAATCCTCCATTTACTGTTACAAATGAATCATAGTACTTTGCCTCATTATGATTGCAGTGTTGTTTATGGCATTTTGTTCATAAGATTGTGGCTTTAAACTCTATACTGTCAGGACACCCTTTGCTTTTCAGTTTAAGGTTGTCGTGAGGTGTATTTGGAGCCGAGATCTACTGGAAAGATGGCATAAAGAACAAGGAAACACTCAAAAGAAAAATAGCTTTATGATGAAATAGACAGAGGAGGAAGTCTGTTGAAGCCCATTGGCTGTACATCATTTTCATTTAATTTTCATTGGCAATCTTATGATGCATGTGTGCTTATTTTTTGCTTTGGAACCCATGTCGTTATGTTTCATCTCGAACTCGAGTTATTACATGCTATATTCCACAGACACCATATACTTCCTAACCATAATGTTGTCTCACCTTCAGTTCATTTTGACTATATAGATAATGTAAAAAGCAAAGATGTTATACATATAGACTTATATATAAATATATATAGTATGAAACTCATAGCATTTTACTGGTATGTATAATGTGTTTATATGTAGAGGTATTACCATTATTATTATGATCATTGTGCCATTAAAAGCACACATTATAACCTGGATTGCACTCTGTTTCATAAATAACATACTGATGAGAGAGAGAGAGAGAGAGAGAGAGAGAGAGAGAGAGAGAGAGAGAGAGAGAGAGAGAGAGAGAGAGAGAGAGAGAGAGAGAGAGAGAGAGAGAGAGAGAGAGAGAGAGAGAGAGAGAGAGAGAGAGAGAGAGAGAGAGAGAGAGAGAGAGAGAGAGAGAGAGAGAGAGAGAGAGAGAGAGCGGTACTAGTTTATGTGTGTGTGAGTCAACAAACAGCATCACACCATAATTTTACTCAAGTGTTGCTGCACCACTCAGAGTCTTGTGCCATTGTACCTTTCAGAATATGCAGCAATTTTTAATGGTTCCTGTTTCATAAACTTGCTTACTTTACTT
The DNA here is from genome assembly GCF_024679095.1 of Eriocheir sinensis. NCBI lineage: Eukaryota > Metazoa > Arthropoda > Malacostraca > Decapoda > Varunidae > Eriocheir > Eriocheir sinensis. The sequence goes on from NC_066537.1 coordinate 15,611,090, forward strand.
TGCATTTGTGACCTAATTTGCAGTCATGGTAAAAGTCTGTTTATCCAAATCCACTGGTCTGAAAATCCCAATAGCCTGAAATCGTGAAGCAGGATATTGTATGTAATCTGACCGTACTCAGTGGGTGTGTACATGATTACAGTGCTTTAGGCTGCCATTTAAAGGTACAGTTGAGGGCATAGGCTAAGCTGTGCATGGTCTCTGTGCTCATCTCTCTCCCATTGGCCCTTGAGCCTCTGGTGATAGCGTGAAAAATTTGCTAATTCAGACGCGCAGGTCAGGTGCTATTTGGATCAGTGGACTTTTACCTTATTACTTATTTTCTTTCTCATCTCTACTTTAATGTTCAACTTTTTTTTCTTTACCACCATACCACCACTACATATAAATCCTTCTTACTTATTGAAATTAAAAATAACTTCTTTCTCTTATTCACCTGGAGGTTTGAGATTTCTGACAGTAATTGATCATCTTTTTGTTCTCTCCTTTGACTGAATCTGTGAGACTTAACTTTTCTATTTCATTTATCACTTGAAATTAATGCTTATGTTTAATACTAAATACTCCAATAACTTGACTATAATTTTGATCTATTTTACAATCTTTTCTTCCTCCACTGCATGATTTATTTATTTATTTTTTATTTTTATTTTTTTTCTCCTGACCTCTCACCTTGATTCCCATAGCAGCACAAACACTAACTGGAGTCCTGCTTAACAAGTGGGTATGTGTGTGAGGTAAATAGTTCTTGGCCAGTAAACAATAGCTTTTGGCCAGTAAACAATAGCTTTAAAAGACTATTGGAATGTTTAAGGTGTGAAAACAGGTGAATGTGTTCATGGGGAATATCCTCTATGTGTTGCTGGATATGGCTTATTTCTAAAGTATTCACCCACTCATACATGTATCATGGGTTGGTTATGAATAAGTTTCCTTTTACAAATGCATCATCTGCTCTGACAGTGTGAGAATCAAGTGTCTACCCACAAATACCTGTATACAAGATTGATTTGGTTGTGGATTAGCATTTCTCCTCAAAATGTATCAGATATTGAAAGGAATGAGAGGCAGTTTTGTTTGTTTCATATATCATTAGAATTGTTTGTCAAAAGATTCTTCCCATATACACACACATACAAGATAGATTTTTTTAACATCTGCTTTTGAAGAAATTAAGGGACTGCCTTATTTAACTGCTTTATGTATCATTGGAAATACTCATGATGCCAGTGAAGGGAGTCTACCAAAACTTACACATACAAGATAGGCAGATGCTTGGAGATTGTTTATTTTCTTTTTTAAACAACCTAATTTTAAAATTATTGAGACAAGACATTATTCAACTGTTACAGATATCATTGGAAATAGTCATCATGTAAGTCAAGTCTACCCTTACATACATTATACAAGATTATCAGGTGGTTGTGGGTTTTTATTCTTCAAATATATTGCTTTTGAAATTACTAAAAAAAACTTCATCTTTTCTTTGAGACATTAATAGAAGTCCTCATCATACTGGTCTATGGTAGGCTAAAGACATACACAATTCAGCGTGCAATTTGTATTACTTGTCAGTATTTGAGAGCCCAATCAGCCATCAAGTGTCATGAATTGTATTAAATGCTGCAGAGTTTAAGCTCATATGGGATCTCAAAGAATAGATATTCATTCATGCCACAATTTGCTGTCATTGGCATTCATTTTCCATCAGAGTGAATAAGTCTTAATCAGCCACATTTCATTGCATTTGATGGCAGTTTTTGTACCAACTTGCAAGACGCCACAATTCTTACTACTTCTATGTGTTGCATACATACAAGATCACGGCCGTGGAGCCTGTGGTGTAGCTCTGTTTAATATAGGGTGTGTTTGCCAATTCTGACACAAATTAACACTTGGTATTTGCATAAGGGGATTAAACTATAAGAAAATTGAGCCAAGGTAAAAAATGAAGCCTTGTCTTGAGTTTGAGAATCTGTTCCCACTCTGACCATTTTTACACCCCAACTAAACTTTTCAGAGTATTTTTTTCTTCTGATCTGAGTACTAAATGGAAGGGTATGTGCAAATTGGCAAACACCCTAGCATAGGGAAGACATCCACAGTGTGTGATATACCTAAGTATCCAGCATAAGATGTTTGCCAATTTGTACTCACTATTCCAAGTAGCACAATGTCAGTTAAAAACTGTTTCTTGGAAAACTGAATTCAGGATAAATACTAAGTGCTGTGAGATAAAGACATGCTTCATTTTGACAGTAAAGTTCACTTCACACCAGGTCTTCTTTCATAGTACAGTACAAGTCCACTTAACTTAGTCTGAATCCCAGTGGCTCAAAAAATCCCAATAATCTAAATATGTAAAGACAGGAAATTATAAACTGGAACTGCTGTCTGAATTCTTAAGTACAGGAAATTGCAAAAGATAAAGTAGCTATACCATACATCCACAATCTGTACGGTGTTAAGGCTGAATGTATGGTGTTAAGGCTGTAGGGAGACAAAAAGAAAATGTAAAGAATTGTAAAACTAACAAAAGTGTTCCAAACACAATGCTGGGAAAAAAGGGCACATCTGCTTGAATAAATCCAAGGCACAGGATAGAAAATAAGTGATTCAAGCAAGAAAATAAGGATATAGAATATGAAAATTAGAGTGAGGAAAGATAGTGTAATGTCACTGAAAAGCAAAGTTGGTTAATAAGCAGAAGAGAAGATCAAGAGGAGGAGGACCTATGAAACGATACAGGTCAGAAGAAGAATGAAAGTACCCATTGGAAGGATGAGTTCAAATTGGCAAACACACCCTATAAAGAAGCAGGGACTTGTACTGCCAACAATAACCATTTGTTTTACCTTGTTCCACCACCACAAATTGATTAATACTATTGCTACCATTACTACAAGTGTATTAGAATATTAATTGTATGGGACTTTGTAACACCATTGTGGACAAGAAATATATCCATAAATTGTTGACTTTCTTTCCTTGTAAAGAGGTGTGAATGTGGATGGTTCCTTTTTTGTCTATTGACCTGGGGCAGGATTCACGAAAGGGATTGTAGGCTACATGTATGTAAGCCTACATGCATATAACCTACAATTCCCTTACAAGCCGCACTACAGCCCGATCGACAAAGGAGAATGTAATACTGCCCCCAACCACAATTAAGCCAGTCAAACGGCATTGTAACTTGGTGGATCAGGTTATTGCTTACATCGAATCGACCGTCATTTCGTTGCATCAGGAGTAAACTGAATACCGAAGTGCTTTTATCTGCTCCCCAGGCCCCAAGTGGCTGTCGAGCAGATTAATTCACCAAAGCGGGCAACCTCGTTATGAGCCAATAGGCCTTCTGTTGCCTGCTTTTCCATGTTTCCAAACGCAGATAGAGATTCCAAAGACCCCTATATCTTTTTGACCACCCGGCATGGGCAGTTAGTTGGTGGATAAGGAAAGACAATCAGTAAACCAGTAATCCTTGCACGAGTTCCTCAGAGTCACAAGATATCCCAGATCGAGTGATTCGCGATCATACATTGAATCAAACAAACGCCTTGAGATCAACCAGTACGCAAATAGCCATATGATACGGTCGCTTGTACGCAGACTTCTCGATGGTCTCCCCACCATGGAAAGGACATTGCTAAATTAGAAGGTGTTCAGCGTCGGGCAACAACAAAAAAAATGATCCCTTCCTTGCTCAACAATTCCTACGAAGAAATTTAAGGCTATGATCCACCCTTAACATGTTCTCTAGCTCTTGAGAAACGTCTTCTCCGAGGAAAACTGATCGATTATTTTAAAATACTTGATTGATTGATAGTTTATTGTTGCAGGTAAACATCAATTAAAGGAGAAGGGAGGAACAATTGCCATCCCAACCCCCAGGCAGTATAGAGTGTGATTATACAACTATTAATACATGTGTAGGCAGCACCATGAAACAAAAAAGATACAATGGTAGGAAGGAAAACACAACAAGAATGATTTCACGAATGTAGACAGATCAACATTGTTTATGATCGATGACACTTTGCGTGCGAGGAACAATGCCATGGCGTATATAAAACTCAAATGTAGACAAGTATATTCAGACTGCACCAAATTTTTCTTCACCAACGTTGTAGTACGTGCGAGAATGGATCGAAGCTCCCACCTTCAGTGGTCCAGTGTAACACGATTGACTCCTTTAAAAACAAGCTCGACTGTCACTTCCTTCAACTAATATTAACTAGAGTTGAAATGTAACGTTTTGGAGCCATCTGATTAATGTAGAATCACTTAGGATTAAGGACAGACCACCTAGTCTGGACCATAGGGTCTGTGTGGTCTGATTTTCTATGTAAATCTATGTAAATCCCGTAATGTATGAAAATATATGAATATATTAGTAATATTATTGTCTGTTCGCCCTATTTTTTATACAATTTAGTAAAGACAATATTAAGATCTAAAATATTAGTAATGTTAGCCATAAATATTTTAAGGAAGACGATGATCTCTCCTGCCTGGGGGTTGGGATGGCATGTTCCTCCCTTCTCCCTTGTTGTTTACCTGCAACAATAAACTATCAATCAATCAATCATCATTGCTCTCTTGCTCTTGCTCTTGCTGTACAGGTGACCCGTTGGAGAGTCAGGCCTTCGTATCGGCACACCCTGTAAAAACTTTCTTAGATCAGATATCTGGCAACAGTGATTCCAAATAACGGCTTGTTGGGCGGCCCAGGAAACGTTCTTAGTGGACAGAGTTGGATATAGAAAATAACTAGATAGAGAATACAAAGGAAGGAAGACCAGGAAGAGAGACCTTAGAAGCGATACAGCGACAGACGTAAAAAGAAGACACAGAAGCAGAGGGTTAGCACCAGGGGTTGGCACCACTGCCCGCGCGAGCTTTCAAACGAGGCACCGCAGCCCGGCGTGACGCGACCCTGACACCCAAGACTGGAGGATTTCTGACCACCCCCTGAACGAGACGCAGCCATGGTCCGACCCACCCAGGCCAAGTGAGTACCCGGGGCAGGCACTCGGCACACAGCACCTGCGCCAGCAGTAAATAAGTAGTGTGTGTTTGGGGGGGATGCCAGGCCAGGGGGAAGGCTCTGTGGGGACGCCAGTAGCATGGATAAACATTAGCTGGTTCATAACGTTAATATTGCGGTATCCGCCACAACATAAAAGGCCACTGCTGTTCACTTGAGGGACTTAAATGTACATATTATGATGGTATAACGCCCTCCTTCAAACAATAGCTCTGGATAATGATCTCACTAGGGGTATTTTGTATTTTTGTAATAGTAAGGAGATAATTCTGATGGATGATTTTACTCTTCCAACTTTGAAATGGGATTCTAGTCGTAGGTCTGGTAAAGATTCGTTTTAGTACCGTGGCAGTATTTCATTACCTACCTTATGAAACATACAGATACTCACAGAAGATTCCCTGGAAGAGGCCCTAGTGGGCCTGTGGCTCCAGTCTGGCAGCCACAACAACTGTATGTTGGCTGCGTGTGGTGATTTGTGCCCTATAGTTAAATTTTTGATCCTGGTCTTTCCAAAATTTGTCCAGCCTGGATTCAAATGTTTCCACTGAGTCTGCACTCACCATCCACTCTGGCAAATTGTTCCAGTTGTTCACTACACGGTTGGGAAACAAATACTGTCAGAGGTCCAGCCTAGCTCTCATTTTTAAAATTTTCTTGGTATTCCCCCCGTGTGGTGTTGTCCGCCCTCAACTCAAAGATTCCCTCAGTGCGGTCCCTGTCGTATTTACCGGTGACACTCGTGAAGGTCTCAATTTGGTCTCCTCAGGATCTCCTGTATGCCAGTGTGGGCAGATCCAGCCTCCTCAGTCTCTCCTCATAGGGCAGGTTTCTCAGGCAAGGCACCAGCTTTGTCACTCCTGCAGCTTGTTAGTCCTCGGTGCTCTGTTCCTTCCTGAAGATCTTGGTGTCATCAGCCTACAGGAACACCTTACTTCCATGCTTGGCTGCTTCTGGTAGGTCATTGATGAACAAGACAAAGAGCAGAGGGCCCAACACTGAGCCTTGAGGAACGCCACTTGTCACGTTTTTCCATTCTGATGCCTTGCTCATCACCCTCTGTCTCCTGTCAGTCAAGAAGCTTTGTATCCATTTTAGTGCCTTCTCTCAAATGTTGTAACTGGATACCTTGTCAAGCAATCGTTTGTGTGGCACTCTGTCAAAAGCCTTCATAAAATCCAGGTAGACCACATCAACAGCCATCCCTTCATCAATTACCCCTCCAAGAGTCTAGCACCTTGAACAGCTGTAACACTGTGGACCTGCCTGAGATGAAGCCAAACTGTTTGGTGTTGAATAATTTGTTCTCCTTCATATGGTAAATAATTTCCTCCCTTAGCAGTGATTCCATGAACTTGCAGAACACACTTGTCAGGCTGATCGGTCTGTAATTTCCTGGGTCACACATTTCTTTTCTTGAAGATGGCTGTGACGTGTGCAATTTTCCAGTCTTCTGGCACCACACCCTCCTGCAATGAACTGCTGAAGAGAATCCTTTGGGGCTCCAACAAGTCCAACGTCAATTCTTTTATAACTCTTGGGTCTACAAACGTTCAACAATCATGGAAACGCTTTCAAAATTCAATTCAAGGACTATTTATTGTTGAAAATAGGGGATAATATTCACAAAAGCGTAGCCTCCTCTGGCCTCATCACTTAAAAATTTATATGAAGGTTCAGAGTAATAATATCTCCTCGACAGTCAACTGTATAGCTACTTTCCAGCAAGATATTGATGTACTGAATAGAATGGCAAAATCATGGGGTCTGAATCTTCACCCAGACAAATGTGTGGCTCTAAGATTTGGCAGAGATCTCCCTCCTGCTGGCCTTTACGACCAATACTTCATTAGTGATATTCCTATCCCATTTACCACTCTGAGCAGAGATTTAGGGGTAATGATTGATACTAAACTGGAATTTCATGACCATATTCGTTCTGTGGCTCCCAAAGTGGGTGGTGTGGCTTCCAATTTATTGAAATCAACACTATGCCATTCTCTTGATTTTATAATGGCACTGTACACTACTCATGTTCGTCCTCTACTTGAATTCAGCTCAGTTGTGTGGAACACTGGCTATATTGGTGACATTAAGCTACTAGAGTCAGTCCAGCGAAGGTGGACCAAAACCATTGATGGCCTAGAGAACTTGTCCTATGCAGACAGGCTTTCTGCTCTTGATTTTTTTTCTGTTCGCAGGAGATTATTGAGAGCTGATTTGATTGAGTGTTGGAAGATCATGCATGGTGTTGCCCCCTTTGACTCGACTAGACTATTCCAGCTTGCTCCAGTTGTGGGTACAAGAGGTCATGTCTTCAAGCTTTCTCATATTCGTTGTTCCCTTGAGTGTTGGCATCGTTTCTTCCCAGTTCGTGTTGTTGGCTCCTGGAATTCTTTTCCCTCTGCAGTTGTTGAGCTGAGAGACCTTGGTGCTTTCAAAGCTTCTGTAAAAGATTTTCTTGGCCACAAGCTTTACGACTTTTATCCCTGACCATATGAAATGAATTCCCAATGCACTTTCCAGTCTATGTCTTACTGGATTATGTTCTGTTGTTTGATGAGCTTGGATAGGCTGGTGCATTGCTTGGTGAGACCTTTCGGTTCTTTGCCTGACGGTTTACTCAAGCATGGCTCATAGGGAAAGGTCATCCAGGTAAGAAATCCCGCTGATGTGCACGAAAAGAGTATGCAGCTATCCCTTGGTTCACACTAGCTGTAGTATGGGCCTGCACACACTTGATCATTCACCCATTTACATATTCTCTTCACTCATTTCGTTCGCTTCATTCATTCACCTGCCCCTCAGAACACTGCACACTGATCCTAACCACCTAAATAACCAAGTAAGTAACTGTGGTCCTGCAGGCAGCGGATGCTCACCTCCACCCCCAAGGCGGGCACCAAGCCACCCCAGCAGCTGCCCCGCCTGCCCTCCACCCCCAATGGCAAGGTCACCTCCTCAGCCTCCAAGAAGCGCCGCCGCTCGTCCATGTACCATACTAAGAAGGTTTGTTTGCCACTCTTCCTTAATTGACTTTGTCTTGTTTACTCAATATTCCAAACTGCACTGCTTCACCTTTTGCTAAAATGAGAAACCACTGGTAGAACTGCAGTCTATTAAGATGCAACATCATTTTGTCTATTCCTTGAAATATATCTGGTTATATGAGTTGGCCAGGGGCAGGGTTGTTGATCTGATCTGATGCTGACACTTCCTACTTCCTCCTTAGGAAAGCTTTCTTGACTAGGCTATGGATCAATGTGTTCTGTACTGTTCACCATTTAGACTTGGTTTATTTTATTGCTAACCCCTAATTTTCTGTGCAGGCCCGCAAAGCAAAGGACACCACCGTTCGCAAGCACCGGTTCCACCCAGGAATGCGGGCCCTGAAGGAGATCCGTCACTACCAGAAGACTTGGGGCACCCTCATCCCCAAGCTGCCCTTCTCTCGCCTGGTGCGGGAGGTCCTTGCTCAGTACAGCCGTGACTACAGGTTTGTTTGAGCATTTATCATCATCATTTCATCGATGCCTGCTCCTAGGAGCTCCCACCAGGGGATGGCCACGGCAGAAGAGTTTCCAACTTTTTCTATCTAGACACTCCCTCCTTGCCTGCTCAAAGTTTCTCAAAGACCTTTCCCCCCTCTCCCTAATGTACTCTTGCCCCATTTCACTGGAGGTCGTCCTCTAGCATTCCCTCCCTGTATCTTACTCACATACACCCTTCTGGTCATCTTACTCTTGTCCATTCTCTCCATGTGGCCAAACCACTTTAAAGTCTGTCGCTTCACTTCTTCCACCACTCCACACTTCTTCCCTTCACCCCCGTGACACATTCTAAAATGCTTGTACACACTTTCATTACTCATTCCAACCATTCTGCTCACACCACAAGCACTCCTCAAATAACTCATTTCCACTGCCTGCACTCTAGACTTCTGACTTTCATTCCAGGCCCACGTTTCACTTGCATATGTGAGGGTTGGTACTATTATTGTATTTCTCAAATCCCTCTTTACCTCCATGCTCACACTTCTGCCATTCATGATTCGTCCCAAAGACTCTACCACCCTTCTTCCCTGCAGTGCCCTTTCTCTTATCTCTCCTCCGTGCCACCATGCTTACACATAACTGATCCAAGGTACTTAAACTCATTGGCCTCCTTCATTTCTTCACCATTCAAAATTATTTTGCATTCTTTTTCACATTCAATTCCCACTCTATATGGGCATACAAAATCTACAACCTCACTTCTACTTCGCTCACAAACCATCACTTTACTTTTGTTGACATTTACTTTCTGCTTTCTCCTTTTACAGACACTATCAAAAACACTGACTAAATTTTGTAGGTCACTTTCATTTTCTGCAATGAACACCGTGTCATCAGCAAACAGTATCGAATTCAGTACCCACTTACTTCCCTCATCGAACATTCATACTCCAACTTCCTCAACTTTGCCCTTCATTTCTTTAATATCACCATCCATATAAATATTGAATAACCATGGTGACATGACACACCCTTGTCTTAAGCCCACTTTTATCTCAAAATGTTCACTTGTTTCTCCAGTAATTTTGACACATGCAGATGCATCCTCATAGAAAGACTTTATTGCACTAAGCAGTTTTCCTCCCACACCATAAATCTTTAAAACATCCCACAATGCAATCCAATCGACTCTGTCATAAGCTGTTTCCAAATCCATGAAGGCAGCGTATAGTTTCCTTCCTTTTGGTATTATTTTTTCTACTACCATCCTGAAGGAAAATATCTGATCCACACATCCCCTTCCCTTCCTGAAGCCTCCTTGCTCTTCACTGATATTTTCTTCTGTAAGTCTTTGCACCCTCTCTATTATGACTTTTCCATATACCTTTCTGGGTATACTCAGGAGACTTATACCTCTATAGCTCCCACACTCCCCTCATTTATGTCTCCTTTATCATTGTGTTCTGATTAACTTGATGGATGAGCATTTTAGACTCCAGTTTTGTTTCATATAGACTTTTATTTCATCCACTGAATTTTTTTATAGTATTCTTAAGCTTTCACAGCTTCTGTTTGTTTGACATCTCTTACCCTCTGAGAATTCCTAATGAGTGGTCAGTCACAGAACCCTAGTCAGAAACTTTGCACCTTCCTTTATAAAACTTGTGTACTTTTTCAATATTAGTATATTCTGTCTAACTTGCATATTCTCTACAACACTGGATTAAGTTTACAATAAATTAATCACAAGCCACTCATTTGCTACACAATTCATTGATGATCATTTCTCAGACCTATTGTTCTGTTACCTTTATCTCAATGACTCAAAATTATAGTTCTATGCCTTCAGGATGGTCTCTTTTCAGTGAATTTAGAATAGAAAATAACTGGCTTATTTTCCTGGTCCCCAGGTTTAGACATAAACCAGATAGTTTTAACTTACCTGATCATTTCTGATAATAGAAATGCACACAAAAAGGGTATCATGTTCATGATGCATTCATAAGTAGCATCTAATTTTATAAATTATGTACATACTGTATGTATAGCATCGTTGGTTTGTCTTTGATGCCACAGAATCCAGTCCTTGGCACTGGAAGCACTGCAGGAGGCATCTGAAGTGTACATCACCACCATGCTGGAGAGGGCCAATCTTTGCTCCATCCATGCTCGCCGTGTCACCCTCATGCCGCCAGACATCAAGTTGGTGCGGCGCATCACGGAGGAGTTATAGTGGTGCTCCCTTTGCCCTTTGCTTCCCATTGCTCTAGACACAATAGAGAAAAGGGAGAAGGATGTCACCAGCTCCTTGCCCCCACTTTTTTTAAGAAATTTTTATCATCTGATGCTTTTTTATTGCTGCAGTTTCTATCTTTATGTTAACTCTGCAAAGTTGAGATTCTTAACATTTATGATGTCTGGGTGGAACATTGGTCTTGCTTGGGCTGCATTCTTGGCCAAGCTGACACATAGCCCACTTAGTCCCTTCATGCTCTGGAATACCTTCATGTGGATGCTTGCAAAGTTGGAAACTCTGAGGCTGTGAGCACGGGACGGGAAACTGGAGTGCCTAACAATGCTCCTTTGTCATACTGTTCAGCGTTTTGGGTGGCTCCCTTGCCGAATATTGTCCCCTCGGCCAGTGTGTCACCTTAGCATGTAGCTGACCCATTACCATGAATGTCCTTGGTTTTCCCCCCACAATTCCCATCTTGTGCTGGGAAGGAGGAAACCAACCAGGTGTAAAAGTCTTCCTTTTATTGAATTGAATAGAGTTAGTCTTAAGTACGGATTATCAGTTAGCTGTAGTGAGAACTTGCAAAGCTGTCAAGCAAAGAAAGTACAAAGTTTTATCTTATACTCAAAGGAATTGTGCATGTTTGGTTTGTCAGAATTCCATCAGTAAAGCAGGTAACTCAAGTGACTGAGTAATTTGTATCTGCATTTACAATGTTTGTTGTCTATATTTACACAGTTATAATTGTCATTATTGTATGACAGTGTTCATATGATGATGCTACTGATAAGCTTAGCCATATGTCAAACTATTACAAATAGGTAGTTTTTCATAATTGATACTTTTATACTGTAAAACTTTTAGCTGATGAAATTTGAATTTTTCGGCAAATAAATCATACAATAAAAATTTCTCAACTTCTTTAAATTTTATCCCAAAAAGAATTCAGTAACAGACATCTGAGTACTCATTTGGATATAGAGAAATAAATATAAGCAGTATTGTGTGGATTTGATACTGAAATTATCCATATCTTTCCTCTGTGTAAGACTGTTCCCTCTGATGCCCTGTTGAGGAAAGCAGCCAGGTAACAGACAATGGAGTACTCATGGGGATCTGACACCTGAAATACGGAAAGCAAGGTGCTGAAGAGGTTGGACACTGAAATGTTCCTCCTCTTTAATCTTCAAAACTGTTCCCTGTGGTATTTCCAGACACGGACATTTTTTTCTGAGAAAAAAACAAGAGTTATAATAAGTGTGAAAGTGCTAAGTTGTACGTAGTTTTAAATCTCCTTGGTAACATAATAAATTTAATAAAAAAAACTAGATGAATTTGTGAAAAATGGTAGTTTCTGATTGTTAATTACCATATGTTCCTTATTTTACTATAGTACATTGTAACAACGGCCAATTGCTTTTCATCAGCTTTTAGTGCCTTAATTGTTCTCTGCAGTAACGTACCTGAAAGGGTCTAGCTTAAGCGCTTAAATGTGCTTATGTTTTACCATAATATGATAATGACCTTGAAAGTTTTATTATGACACACTTGACATATTTTCAAGTGTTAATGCTAAATACAATAATACATAAATTGGCCCTAATGTATGTCAGTGAGGCCTCAGAATTACCCTAAAACCTCCGCGCTTCGATCTCTCGTCTCCAACCACCCAGCGTTTTGAGCTAAGCCCCGAATGTTTCAAGGTTCTAAATACGCCCCTGAAGGTGATTGATTGATTGATAGTTTATTGTTGCAGGTAAACAACAAGGGAGAAGGGAGGAACATGCCATCCCAAGGTGGTCATGAGTGGTGTACAAGTTCATGAGAGTATAGAATATGTCAGACAGGGAAAAGATAGACCAATTCAGAGTCGACACGATAGGTTTGGGAAGATAATGGACATGTAGGTGAGGTTTTACGGTAGTATACATAAGAGAGGGGCTTGATGGCTTATTGCAAGTTGATTGATGGTTGTTGTTGATTGGAAAGGTATACACAACAAAGAAGGGAGGATTGATTGATTGATAGTTTATTGTTGCAGGTAAACAACAAGGGAGAAGGGAGGAACATGCCATCCCAACCCCCAGGCAGGACAGAGTGTGATTATACAACTATTAATACATGTGTAGGTAGTACCATGAAATTAAAAGATACAATGGTAGGAAGGAAAGAAGAGAAGGGTAACGATCGAGAGGAATAATGCAAATAAGGCCTATATATATATATCAGGTGAAGAAGAAGGACATGCTAGTACTCCATTGAATATAACACTTGAAATTAGCACGATAAAGGTGTTCTATAGTTAAATAAAAGCACTGTTGCCATCAGGTGTGTTCTGTTATTATTTTGTACTTCCCTCCACTGGAAAAAAAGGCCAACCAATTGAAGAACAATTCCATCCAAGTACTCGTATTGATCTGACACCTGAAATAAGCACAAAGAAGGTGTTATAAGAATTAAAAACCGAGAACACATCCCATCAGCCTGTTCTGTTATTTTGGAGTCTGACAACATATAGAGAGAAGGCAAACCAGTGGATAAAAAGGACATCCACGTACTCAAATTAATCTGACACCTGGCTGAAATAAGTACAAGCAAGGCGTTATAGGGATTAAAAACGGGAACATTATTGCCATATCAGCTGTTATTATGGACTCGGATGACATATTATACCGTAGAGAAAAGGTCGACCAAGTGAAGAACAAGGGCATCCACGTACTCATATGAACCTGACACCTGAAATAAGGACAAACAAGGCATTTTAGGGATTAAAAACGGGAATATTATTGCCATATCAGCTGTTATTATGGACTCGGATGACATATTATACCGTACAGAAAAGGTCAACCAAGTGAAGAACAAGGGCATCCACGTTCTCATATTAACCTGACACCTGAAATAAGGACAAACAAGGCGTTATAGGAATTAAAATCAGGAACATTATTGCCATATCAGCTGTTATTATGGACTCGGATGACATATTATACCGTAGAGAAAAGGTCGACCAAGTGAAGAACAAGGGCATCCACGTACTCATATTAACCTGACACCTAAAATAAGTACAAGCAAGGCATTTTAGGGGTTAAAAACGGGAACATTATTGGCATCAGCTGAGTGTCACGATGGGGGAGACGCAGTAGTGGCGGGGCGGCAGGAGGGTTAGACACGCACCATGTCACTCCCTCAATTCTTCGACCCCCTTCACGCCGCTGCACTCCTTCTCTACCAAGACTACCAGGCAAGGACCATACACCATTTACCTCTCATCCCATCAACACATAACTCCGATAGACCCATTCACCTATGTTGGAGGGGGCTGGGGATGGACCCTTTGGCCTGATTTGAGGGACTAGGGGCGAATGGATATGTTTATTTTTGTGTATTTATTGTGTTATGTGTCTATTATGTGCGTGGTTTTATGTTGATAAGTATAGATGTGCGGTGGTAATGCGTCCTGGGTGTGTGACATGGGCAGGACGAGGCTCGGAGGTCATGCGGGTGGTCTTGACTCCTGAGTGGCATGGGGTGTGGGTCTGTGCAAGGCCTTGGTCTGTGGGATGGCTGGGGCTGTCTGGTGTTGCTGCTGGGTCTTTGTGGGCAGGCAGCTGTACAGGGTGTTACTCCAGCGTCACACCCAACTCGGATGGCTAATATTTAGTTTCCTGATAAGATTTTATTATGCTAATCATCACTTGGATAACCATTTCCGTCGCAAATTACTTATTTCTGGGACATAACAACTGATTTAATGGTGACTGCATCTTTAGCAATGAGTTACTACTGTGGCAGAAGTAGGTCATAATCCTTAGTGGTATCCTTAGTTCCTTATCCTTACTAGAACAAGGACATCCTTATCCCTGCTATCCATAGTTACTACTGTGGCAGAAGTAGGTCATAATCCTTAGTGGTATCCTTAGTGGGGAGGGGAGTGACAGAGATGGTGCCATCCATAAAGCTCCTCAGTTATTGAGAGGCTAAATAAACTCAACTTGCCGAAGCTGAAGGATAGACAAAAAGAAATGAGAAATGATTGAAGTCTATCAAATTATTTAAAATTTAGAAAACCTAAATTAGAGTAAGTTTCTAGGAATTTTAACACAACCTATAGGGGCATTCAAGACTGCTATTTAGGGAGATGCAACAAAATACAGTAGAGGAACACAGTGTTGTAAAGGACTGTAACAAATTACCTGCCCATGTTGTGAATAAGTTGAAAGATAGAGTTGGGGGCATATGCCATACCTGCCTATGGCTTCATTATTCATCTCAGTTTCATTGCCCCGTGAGTCTATGGTGGGTGAAAACCCATTACCCTGGAACACACTGCAAATGTTACATCCAGTTTACAGTTGTATGCCGTACCTCCTCAGGTACTTATTTATCCACCAGTTTGAACAGCTGGGTGGGCTGTGTGCTGATTGCCCATCAAAAGCATGACGTACTAACCACTACACCACAGAGTTCTCCTCAATTAACACATTAAAATATAGATATGGCTGTCATATACAATATGTAACAATGGAGGCAGGCAATTGGATCTGATTCCATCAATAGAGCACCTGGAGAAGTTATTAGTGAGTTATTAGCATATATTGTAAGCATTTTCTGTTATCTGTATTTACTGTAGATACATATAGGAGGATATTGAGAAAAAATAAAGGGTTGCTCCATTTTACTGTCATCTGGGGTTAATTTGAGTGGTGGTGTAAAGTTGACCAAAACTTTTTTTGTTGTTGGTGGGAGCTTTTAATAATTATTTATAGTGTTATTTTGAAAAATTGAAGTGTTAAGTATAAAGCAAAATATTTTCATAATACATTGAAAAATGAGAAAAAAAATATGCCAAAGGTTCAGAGTTCAAATTTTACACATGAGGTTCAAATATATATAATGAGTAAAAGTGCATAAAAACTGACAAAAAAATACAAATTTTATATCATGCTGCTTCAGAAAATTGTATTCGATAAAATCCATTTTTGAAGACTTTCCATAGTGTAAAAAATGCCAAAATTTCCATTTTTGGCACTTAAAATGATGTATCTTTCATAATTAACATACAACAGGGATCCAAAGTTCGGGGAAAAAGTTGCCCAAAACCATGGGTCTAAGTTGACCACCTTGAAAAAATGTTCTAAAAATATACATGCATGTTAAAATGTTCAAATATAGGCTTTAATGCTTATTTTATATACATTTCAAGAGATGTGCGTGAGATTTGCATGATCTGTGAGTGATAGCATACTGCATCCTGCCTAAAGCATGCCAGGCAAATATATAAAAGGGTCGCGTGGGCGAGAGTATCAAAAATTATAAAATTATAAAATTAATATAAAATACTGTACTATCGGGTAGTAGCTGGGAGTGGTAATTGCAAATTTACTGCGAATCACACAGACATTAGTTTTGTTGACAAACCATCCATAATTAACAAGGTTGAGCAGCCAGTTATGAACCAGAGCGATCAGTTTGTCCTTAAAAACTCTCTGGATGTGTACCATTAAGTGTTGTAGTATGTAAGTACAAGGAATATGGATAGAGAATTCCCATATATTTTGCTAAAAATTTTCTAATTGAAGGAAAATACCATTGTTATGTTTACTTTGTTCTACTAGATTGTTGCCTGTTGGTCAAAATTACACCACCAAGTGTCTGTAGTGGTTAAGCTAGGAGTCACATTTACCCCTCAAGTTGTGGGCCCAAGTCAAAGTTACCCCAAGTTGGTGGGCAAATTTGACCACCAACATTTAATTATATGGCAAATTAAAAGAAGAATATTTTTACTTTCTTTATATATGCTTTGATAGCCTCAACAGGGATACAAACTTTTATATTTTGAGAATTCAAATTTTTTTTTTGTTTGTAAAATATAAGTGTTTGTTCTTCAAAACTGGTCAGTATTACCCCTTTTCACGGTACTGTTTATTTATTTATTTACTTATTTTATTTATTTTTTGTCTTTGTATATACTGGGATTGTTAGGGTTGGAAAAAGACCATGGGTGCAGTGTATTCTGTGTTCTAAATTTACTGCATATGCAAAATGATATGAAGAAAACTTAAGCTCTACCTTATTTTTTATTATTATTATTATTTTCTTTTATGTGTGTAGGTTTAGTGTATTCTATATTCTGTATCTACACTATGTTAGAAGAATATTGGGAAAGTTAAATGGCTATGTTTGTGTGTGGGTGGGGGAGGTTAGATGAAAATTAACCTACACTGATAAGAAGTAAACGTTTTGTCCTCAGTCCTATCAGTGTCTCTTGGCATCCACCTTTATGTAATTCCCTGAAAATGAAGTGTTCACCTCTCTGCAACACTGGCCATTACACTTGTTTTGCCACTAGTGTTTCCTTGTTATGCTGCTGGCCATGCTTACTACCATTCTGAAGAGAGGAATGAATGAGTCTTTGGTCCATGTTCTTAAATGTATTGGTCTCTCATTATGTTTTTTCCAAGGCAATAGTGGAGATTAACCAGGTTTTAATGATTGATTTATCTCATTCAAGATGCAGAAGTCATGTAAAGCTATCACTAAGATTACAAAACAGTGTGAAAATACCAGGAACTTCTATGAGAGCCTTTTTAAATAGGCAAACTGAGGTGCCATTATGTGTAAGAATATGGGCTTTAGTGTATTGAGTTAGTGGCCAGAGCAGCACAAGAACACAATGCAGGGGTTTCATGAGGGTCTTGTCTATTCTCACAACCTGGGGCTGCAAAATGATAAAATAATGAAGTGGAGAAGTAGAGAAGGCTGTTATTTAAAATTATTCCCCAAGACACACCACATAAACTGACCCTCTTATTTGAACTCCTCTTGTTGTGGGAGCAGTGCGTTGCTTGCTTTTTGTCATTTGTGTGTTGGCCTTGAGCTGCCTTCTCAGCTGAAAAATAATATTCCATTTCCTCACATGGAGTTTTAATGTGTGCATTCTGCTGTAGATCCCCTGCCTGGTGGCGGTTGTTGTGCTGGTGGTGGTGCTGCTGGCCCTCTCTCGCCTTTCCTCCCCCAAGGAGATCACTGATGAAATTAAGAGAGAAATAAAAAGTAAAGGTATGTATGTGTCAGCACACCAGAAATTTACCTCAATTTGCCTTGTTTAATCTTTATACAACAGCTTTTAGTAATAAGGAGTTGGTCTTAATCAATGCTGTTTAACTACATATCTTTTCTGGTTTGCACAGTTGACAATGTCAAGGACTTTGTGGGTGTGGGGACGCGGCCCAGGTTCCGCAAGCGTGACAAGATCTACTTCTATGGCCGGAAGATGCTGCGCAAGGTGAGGGTCCCGCCTGAGGGAACGAGGTGCATGTGTCAATCAGTCAGTGAATTCAGATTTAAATGTCTTCCTCAGAACCACTTAATAAGCTGTACATGGTTATTTATTATTAGTGTTTCACTCCTTTGATATACCTGCAAAAGAGGAATGACTATTTCCAAAAAGTGAAACATAAGTAGTTCAGTTGGTAAAATATCACTAGCAGGACCACCGTGTCCAGCAACACATAGGATGCAGAAGCAATCCAGTACTAATGTCACTCCGACTGAAATTACTGTTTTACAGTGTTGCTGCTGTGTTTGAGGAAGGGACTGGAGGTGGAGTTAGGGGAGCATGATTGGCAACATGATTCTTTGAGGACAATCTCACATGGAGTAGTAAATGTCTCTTGGCAACACAGTAAAGTGCATGTGCATTTGACGCAACCTTCCGATTCTGAGCAATAATGTTCGTCTGCAGGTCAAGGCCAACATACCCACTCGGCCGGCAGCCTCACGCCTCCTGGCCAAGCGTCTGGCCCGGCAGCTGCTGGGGCGCACTGACCGGGACTCCCCGCAGTTGGAGGTGATTGAGCCCCCCGTGGAGTACATGCAGGAGGACCTCACACACCTGGACCCCAACGTGCCCACGGAGTTCGTGTTCATGCTACGGAACATAAGGTGAGGCTCATTAACACCTGCAGCGCACCATTGTCAACACCTTACTGGAACACAGCAGTCACACCTCTTCACTTGCCTTTTCTTGTTCTTAGGTATTGGACATATGGAATATAAAGAAAAGATCACAAGGAGATAGGCTTTGGGTAGTTTAACTTAGCTACATTTAAGGCCAGTGAAAGACCAGCTTCTGTACTCCTCTCTTTTTGCCACATGTCACATTCTGTATATCAGCAGGTTTATGATGTCACTACAGTGATTACACACTGATTCCAAACTCTTTGCCTTTAACAATGCTTTGTGTGGGAAGTGATGGGGACCGGTACTGATAAACTGATGATCACACACATGTTCTTCCTGCCTCCTATTTGTACTCCCTTGGCTGTGACCTATACCCTATCTTGGCCATGTAGCAAGCTTTTATGCACTCATTATACAGTGTTAGGCTTGACACCATTCAATCAGAATATAGCCAGACTAACTTCAGTCTCATTTGATCCTCATTTAGCAGTGTAGGCAGCCAAGATTTAAATTATATGTAGTTCAGTATTTTGCCCCACATTATCATTGTTTTGCTCTTCACAAAATATACCAACATATGAAGAGTGTATACAAGGGTAGCAATGAAAACAAGCAGTGTGTGGTTTGAATGAACTTATGAGCAGAATTGAGCTGCTTAATGTGGGTGTGTTTAGTGTTAGATGTATTATTTGTAGTGGACTCACCGTGTGCACTGTTACAGTGAAATAGATAAATGTTAACAGTGAGTGTATAGCCCTGTAACATGAGTTTCCACATGCTTGCTGGCACTAAGTGACAGGGATCTTTCTTATAACTTCAGGTAAATGTCATTTTTATTCTGAGTCCTGAAATATTTTGGAATATGTTGCATACTTGGCTATAGTGCACACCATCCACAGGTTTGTGGAGAGTGTGGTGAGGATGGCACACACAGGCATTTTCCTGTCAACTTTTTCACAAACCTGAACCTTTCCTGTTATTGAGATTCACCAGTGTAGTGCTTCATTCACAAAGCATACATATATGGTGTTGTGTCAACATGAGGCATGCACTTCTGTAGCATGTGCTGATGCTGCTTTAGCAGTGAGAGGAAGTAGGTTGATGGAAAAGAGCCAGTGTGTGTGCTGTTATTTAATGTAACATTGTACTGATCCTGATCCTTGTCACATCCAGGCTAACTTTCAAGGCTAGGTAATGTATTCCTCACCCATACCACAGGCTGAAGATTTTTTACTGCCTAATCTCACCAACTTGCAGACACTGGCCAGATTATCAGGACACATTTCTATTCTTTGTTGCTGTTTGGTGGCACAAGTACATGCCTAAGCATAGAGGTCCTACTCAAGACTTTGGGCTGTCACTGTAGTCTTGTGCCAGGCTGTGTGTACACATGGATGCATTGCTAGAAGCATAAAGCATTGTGTGTTGAGTTGATGATTTCCATAATCTGGCTGTGGAGGCTGGCCAACTTGCACTATATTGATGATGCACTTGTTTTGTTTACTCAAATAGGTAAATGAAAGGGGAAATAGATGCAAGGGATGTCTCATGATGCAGGCATCAATTAAAGACTAAGTAAAGCTGTGTAGTAGGCCTCATTTAACATAATTCTGGGGTCATAACTAATTCTAATAATAATTGATAACAAAGTGCATCATCAGCTTTGTAGAGGTATGCCAGTGATTCCTTGTTGTTGGGTATGTAGTGTATACACCAGTCTTGTTAACTCTCCAGTACATTGAGGCAATTGTTTCAGGCAAAAGATCAATGCTGAAAGTGTAGAAAAGGAAAAAAACATGCTGAGACTTATGGCTATGTATGCTTTGACCTATTTGATTCCTGGATATTGGCAAGACTGCCACTCACCCTGATGCCTGATGTCCATGCCACCTCACTCACTGCCAGGACAGTTCTCTACTGGACATTACACTACCAGGCATTGAACCACCAGGCATTTCATAACATGTCATTTTCATTACATTACCTTATATTTCAAAACTTGGATATTTTGTTATCAGGAGAAACCTAAACAAACCTAACTGGTAGCTAAATGTCCAGTAGCAGACAGTCTGCTCACCTCCACTCTCCACTTAAGCTTTTCTCACAGAGGCTTCTTCATCCTGCTGGTGCTTGCACCTCCTTCAGCTTTGATTATATGTACTTCTACTTTTCCAACATGGCCATGACTTTTGTATCAACTTTGCTCATTGCTGCCTTTCACATGCTTTTAAGGCCATCTTGTTGGGGTGTCATGGCTATTTACTGCTTATCTGGGGCTCTGATGGGGTAGGTCATTAGATTATTGCTAGGTCATTCCTTATGTAGTAGAGGGAGTGGGAACAGTGGGCCCCTGCAATCTAATCTAATCTAATTAAAGAAGGTTTCTCATCACCCTTGAATCAATCCTGCTACTCGTAGTTTGAAACTCTGGTTTCCCTTCAAAACGCATATTCATAGTTTGAAAGACTTGCAGCTAACACTGTCACAGAGGAAAGGAAGACTTAAGGCGGGCGGCTATGGAGTATTTTTCGATGAATATATTTAAAATTGGACTTGTACGTGTTTTTTGCTCGGCATGGCCGGGATAGCCTAAATTGCCAGGTGGTGAGGTTTGTTTTCATAAAATTAAAACCCCTCCCCCCTGGAGGCCATTTTTAAATATCCCGCGCTGTTGCGTCATAGCCGGACATGCACGTCAACACACGCGGTATCATTCAGTGCTTGTATGTTCGTAAAATTTGCATTAGAATATTTTTTTCTCCGTAAATTTTGTCATTTGTCATCCCTCTCTCATGCCGAGCCGGGAGGGTGTGAGTCACTTGAGACCCAGACATTGACGGGGAGGGTGCTCAATATTTTACTCTGCACTCCAGCGAAAAAAATGTCCTTACAAATGATGTACAAGCACAAGGTGACCAGAAAGAGAGTCATCAACATCAAGAGGGCATATGGAGCAAGATGGAACGGCCAAGACTCAGAAAACCAGCAAGAGAGCAGCGTAGAAGCTTATGAAGCGAATCATGATTGCTGCCCCGCTCACTCGCCGCTCACCACCACCACCAGTGCCTGCTCCACCACCATCTGTTTTGCCACTCCCTACACCACCAAGTATCACATCATGCCCTTCTCCACCACCACCTGCTTTGTCACCACCTACTCCACCACCACGTACATCACCACCAACTGCAGAATCAGCTACATTGCCACATGAGACATCACTGCAGCTCTGACAACAGATTCTTCACAGAGGTGTGAACCCTGAGCCTGATTACAAGCAAAACTTTCATTACCGTGTCGCTTTCTCAGCTACAAACACTGTTCGTGAGACAGAATTGCCCAGTACGGTTGTGCAGGAACACCTTGACCTTCTGACACCCTCACCTTTTTTTTATAAAGGGGGACCAGATGCCTTATCATTCTCCAGTAAGTCAACAAGGTATACACAATCATATGTGAAAATTTCATGCCAATCAGATAAATACAAATGGCAAGACCTGGATGAAATGGAAAATAATCTTTAGGAGCCAATATCTCAAAAAGTGGTTTTTACACTTCAAAAAATTTCACAAAATTGGTAAAACATCTGACCGACTTTTGTTAGATATCAGTTAAAACTACAACTAAAGGGCAATTTTTCGTATTAATAAAATTTTAAAAAATGTAAAAAGAAAACGGGACACAGTGGAGAAAATTATAAGTGAAAAAACAATTGCAATTTTTTTTTCAAAGACTAAACACAAAGTCCAAAATTTTATCAATGCAAAATGTAGTTATGTAAACAAAGTTTTTATAGTATTGTTTTCAAAGCGATTAACTGAAAAATAAAGTGTGAAACAAAAAAAAGAGAAGTCCACTTTGTTTGAGTACCCCCTAAACTTCACCCAAATTTCATGAAATTAGCTGAATATCATACATTTACACCAACAAACAACATGCTAACATTTCAAAGATATTGGACGTACCATATGCGCAGGAGGACCCCCGTAGTCGCATGCCTTAACACTATTGTCATTGCACATCCTCTCCACCTTGTTCCACCCTCCTCCGCCTTGTGTGTACGTGCATGTCCCCTACACACGGCTAAGGTAGCAGTACGTGATTCACATAATGTACTTCCTGCAGTGTGGCATTTTTTTTTTTTTTTTTTTAGTATGTGTGTAGTATTCTTTTTATGATTTCTTTGTATTAAAATCAGTATATTGAATGCCATGAACTTTTGAGCTTTAGTTGTTTCAGATATAACCTTGAAAGTTCTAAGTGCCAAAAATGGTTCACCGTTTGATTTGCATTTATCTTTTCTGTCCACCACTTCATCGTTACTTGGTGTCCCTTTCTGCTGAGTTATCCCTCAGTGTATTTGTTGTAGGTGGGCTGCAAGGTGAGGAGTCCAAACCAATGTGATGTGGAATGTGTGTACGTGTGTGTGTGTGTGTGTGTTTACCTAGTTGTATTTACCTAGTTGTAGCTTTACAGGGCCTGGGCAGTGTGCTAATTCCAACCTTTTTCCTGGCAGGGTCTTTGGACACTTCGACATGCCCTTGTTTTTGGAGCTGTGTAAGAGTTTCCAGACCCTGCACCTCTTCAAGGGACAAAAACTGTTTTCTGTGGGTGAGTTTGGTGTTCAGAAGTAAATTGAATAGAGCCATGAAGTTAAACCACACATTTACCCAGGATTTTTTCACTAATTGGGACTAAATTATTATCCCTTTTTATGCATTCATATTTTTTACCTGAGTTGCATATTTGAAGCATTATTTTATATCTTTTGTTTAGCAGTTACTCTGTTTCTTTAACATGAAGAAAAAGCTATTCCTCCCCTTCTCCTCCTTCCTCAGGTGAGAATGACGAGAACATTTACATCGTGCAGAAGGGAAGGGTCAGTGTCTACGTCTCAGAACCAGACGGCAGCACCTTCACCCTAAAAGAGGTCATGCCAGGGGAGTCCATCATCTCCCTCCTCTCCTTCTGTGACATCCTGACAGGCCACCCTCAGCCCTACAAGACGGTGGGGGCTCGGGCCGAAGAGAAGTCCATTGTCATGAAGTTCCCGGTGGAGGCGTTCAGGGACGTGTTCAAGAAGTACCCGGAGATGTTTGTGCGGGTGGTGCAGATCATCATGGTGCGCCTCATGCGGGTCACCTTCACCGCCCTCCACCAGTACCTCGGCCTCTCCGCAGAGCTCATTGACAAGGTGACGCTATGTTGGTGTTGGGGCGAGAGTGTGGCTCTGTATGCTTGTGTATTCTGGGTAGGTAATTCGTGTGTGTGTGGTTAGGTTGATGGGTGTGTGAGTATGTGCTGAGATGACTTACCATCCAGAACTGTAATATATGCATGTATTACTCTGTGACATGTTATTCCACAAATCTGTGATATTTTAGGGTTATAGCTGTGTGGTCTATGTTGGTTTACAGCATTAGTTGAATTACAGAACTCATTATGCTCTTGCTTAAGTATTTGAAGGTTTGTGGTACCTAAGTTTTTTTTTTTTTTTTTTTGTGTATGTGCATGACACAGCCTGTAGCCCATAAAAACGACACTAGTTTAGTCACATTGCCAAACGCTGACAAGTGTTGTTGATCAGGTGCCACGGAGGGACAGCGGAGGCAACCTCATCCCTTCCCTCTCCTCCCCAAACAAGGTGAAGAGAGACAGTGGCTCCACGCCAGAGGGGGAGGAGGAGGGGGAGCAGCGGGGCCATGAGACACCTGTCAGACAGAGCAGCTTGCGTAAGATTGTTTTGGTCGACCCCAAGGATGACAGTGATGATAGCCACTCCCGCAAGGTGGCCACGGAGAAGTTCCAGGCACTGCTGCACCTTGAGTCTGATGAGATCCTGAAGGATGCAGTGGAGGTGAGGGACGTGCCCTCAGGATCGTTCCTCATGAAGCAGGACTCAATGCAGGAAACAGCTCTTGTGTACATCCTTATGGGCACCCTCACTGTGTCCCAACATGAGTCTGATGGGACCAAGGATGTGCAGCTGTTCACCGCCTGCCCCGGGGACCTTGTTGGGGGCCTGGCGGTGCTTTCTGGTGACCCGTCCTTCTTCACTGTGAGGGCCAAGCATGCGGCCCGCATTGCCACCATCACCAGGGAAACATTTTTCAGGTGAGTCACTCCTTGTCCACTGTGTCCCTTATTGTGGTAAACATGTATTTGTTGATACCCTTTTGAGTGGAAGTGAAATTTACTTCTGACACTAAACCTATAGACAGGAAATGTTTTTGTGGATTTGATAATTGATTAGAACTGCATATCTCATGATCAACCTCTTCTGGTCAAGTTTTAACTTTCAAATGCTCTCTTATACCATTGTAAAAACTGATGAGTCAAATTTGTTGTCAGTGACTGCTTTGTCCCATCACAGGTGCTGCTTAATGTTGAACTATTCCCACAAACAGTAAAGCCAGTAAATCTGAAATCACATAGTCTGGGTCTACAAGTTAAAGGCTTGACTGTATTGTGCTGGGTGGAAGCTCATCAAGAAAAACATATATGGCCAGGGTGCTGAGGGGATTAATCATGCTTGTTTTGTGGCTGTCTGTACAGGATAATCAAAAAGAACCCAGAGGTGGTGCTGCATGTGGCCAACACTGTCATCCGTCGGCTGTCACCCTTCGTTCGCCAGATTGACTTTGCCCTGGACTGGGAACACTTGGAGGCTGGCAGGGCACTCTACAAGTAAGTGTGTCCCTGACTTATACCCCGTTGCTGTACATCTGGCCACCCTTCCTTGGCAGTGTGTACCCCAGACAAATGTTTTAGTGTTCTTGGGTTCCTGGCTGCCTCTGGGAAAGTCTGGTACAGGCAGCTCTCATTTCAAACAAGGGTTATGTTCCTAAAGAGGTTGCAGAAGGGGAATTTTGTGTTTAAGTATGAAGTAGAACCCTTTTCAGCTGACATAGTTGGGGTAGATGTCTTGCCAACTTAATCGAATTGCTAAGTTTTCTTTTAAAAAAAATATATGGAGCATCAACTCCC
The DNA here is from genome assembly GCF_024679095.1 of Eriocheir sinensis. Taxonomy (NCBI): domain Eukaryota; kingdom Metazoa; phylum Arthropoda; class Malacostraca; order Decapoda; family Varunidae; genus Eriocheir; species Eriocheir sinensis. Next base: position 15,636,810 of record NC_066537.1, read on the forward strand.
TTAACCCTTTCCATCCGTGACGCAGACGTCGGCATCACAGTGTGGAAAGGGGTAAAAATAACCTGAAAATTAAGAGGACAAGAGCAGAAGGAAATTAAGTTGGTTTGAATCTGCCATTACCACCTGGGATTTTTCAGTCACCCCCGAGTGGCCTAATACTACCCACATGCTGTCCTGAAGACCACCTATCAACCCAGACTCGAGAGGAAACTGTCCAAGTGAATCAAGAATGAGCTCCGGGGGGCAGCATGAGTCAAAAATAGATGGCACCTCTATAAACACTTGCCTGCACTGTGACGGGCTGGGGCTAAACACCAGGCCCCTCAAGAAACCCTACCAGCACTATAGGCTAACACGTAAAAAAAAAGAAAAAAAAAAGCCTCTAGCCCAACCGTGCTCACTTAAAGAGGTTCTGTTGCCCTAATGATACAGAAATTGCAACCTCTCTTCTGATTGGGACCACAAATAATACTGATATTGGGACGTCCATTTTGATCATTGAACACTGGGACTACTGCTAATACTGAAATCGAGACATCATTGCAAATAACTTCATATTTGTAGCCGCTGAGAGAAGTGTGTTGCTTTGTCCTCCAGGCAGGGGCAGGCGACGGACTCCACCTTCATCGTGCTGAGCGGTCGGCTGCGGTCTGTCATCACCCTCAAGGATGGGCGGCGAGAGGTCGTGGCAGAGTACGGCAAAAGTGACCTTGTGGGCATTGTGAGTCATCACCGGGAGTATAAGGCCTTGCTTCCTCACTTAACTTCTCACAGCATCATCCTCAATCCATCCAAATCCATCTCACATCCAAATCCCTTATGCAAGAGTTAACCAGCACCTTCACTCTTTCATTCCTTCCACTGGTAAACTCTGGAACAGCCTTTCTTCACCTGTATTTCCTCCTGCCTACGACTTGACCTCTTTCAAGAGGAGAGTATCAAGGCACCTCTCCACCCAAAATTGACCTCTCTTCTGGCCTCTCATTCTTTATTTGTGCTGAAGCAGTGTCTTGTGGGCTTTTTTGTTGCTTTTTTTTTATACCTTAAGCTGCCTCCCTTGGTGTAAAAAAACCCCATCAATGTCATCATCAGTAGCAGTCTGGGCCTATATTCTCAGACACTTTTGGCTCACAACAAATATTTTCAAAGGCCACTAAGGAGATGAGTCTGGTTCTCATGAGTGTTTTTTCACATTCATGGTGCAGGAGCCTTGTCAGACTATCCCTAGACTCACAAAACTACCTACGGAAATACGTACAATCTCTACAAAAGCCTTATTAAATGTGGGTGTGTTAGCCCTACATCACTCCTCTCTCAAGCATTTCTGTTTGCTTCTGTCCTGTGCCTCTAGTTTTCAGTTTTGATGTAAATGTTTTGTATGCTTTGAATGTCATCACACCTTTATGTCTTTTTATATCAGTTATTTTCCAGTCTACCACTCTTTATTGTCCATCTGTTGTCTTTCCTTCTATACATGTGCCCTGACCACTGCTATTTCTGGATTTTATTTGTCTTATTTTCCAGTCTACCACTCTTTATTGTCCATCTGTTGTCTTTCCTTCTATATATGTGTCCTGACCACTGCTATTTCTGGATTTTATTTGTCTTATTTTCCAGTCTACCACTCTTTATTGTCCATCTGTTGTTTTTTCTCTTACATATGTGTCCTGACCACTGCTATTTCTGGATTTTATTTGTCCATTATATCATCTCCCTTCTCACACCATTTTATAGTTGCTCCAAGATTTTATCTTATTTGTGAATTTATATTTCATTGATGATTTTATACAATTTTTATTTATTTTGTTATGTATTTTTTTCACTAGTGTCATCCCTCCCCTCCTTAGCAGTGTCATGAATCTTGAAAAAAGTTGTAGCAATAGTCTTGCAGTGTCTATCAAGATCAGATCGCTTTTTTATTCAAATTTCACTAGTTTATCACTATTTCCATCCTTTCATGTGTGTGGATAAGCTTTCCTGGATTTTTTTCCTATTTTGGATATACATCTGTTTTACTCAAATTTAGATCAATATTGGTTAATTATATATTGATAAAAGAGTTTGCCAAAATTCCATCACTGACCTGCATGAGTAAAATATTGAGTGAAAGATTGTTGGGTCTCAACTAACTCAAATTATTGGAGATTATGTTTTGATCCAAAAATCCCAATAGGTTAGATTCTCAAACAGGAAATTATGATCTGAAAACCTGACAGTTCAAATTTTGGAAATTAAGAAATCATAACATGAAAAAATATATATATAACAATTCCTTTTTGATATCCTGCAAATGAGCTAAACAGACACAGGATCCTACCTTGTGGATTACCAAACTTGATTGTAGTTATTTATTCTTTGATCTCTGACCCAGCACTGTTTCTCTTGTTGTATTTCCAGCAATTTATATTTCTCTCACTAAGTAAAGGACAGGACTCTAGCAGATATAAAAGGTTAAGCCAGAAGCTGCCACTGAGGTGCAAAGATAAGTGACAAGTGAGTGTGTAGTGGCAGGACCCATTGACTTAAGGTGAGGGTGATGTACTTCCTTCACACTAGGTGGAGCTGCTGACCCAGACTGAGCGCAGCACCACTGTAATGGCTGTGAGAGACTCAGAGTTGGCCAAGCTGCCCGAGGGACTCTTCAACAACATCAAGCTAAAACATTCTGTCGTCATGACCAGACTCATCAAGCTCCTGGGAGAGAGGCTGCTTGGTAAGTCTTCAGACAGTATCACACACTAATGAGGGAACATGACAGGTGTGTCTCAGCTCAGGGATGTAGAGGTCCTTGTCTTACATTGTCATGTACACTCATTGTTAAACGGTACTGTTAAGGGGTTAGTGCAAAGTACAAGTCATAAAAAGAGATTCTAAAATTTCCTCATGGGGGCTTAACCAGCTGTGACACACCCATTGCCTTACCTGAGTGAGTGATGTACGGCCACATAAAGCCCTGACCTGTGTCCCAAAGGCATGACCTGTCAACCCCTTCTCGCCATCTCGTGAATCAGTTATCAGGCAGTCATGATGGAGGCTGGAAAGTTGAGTTTTGATGGAAAGACACAGGAAATATGAGTTTGAAAAAAATTGCCACACTGGATAAATGGAGAGCTGCCATTAGGAGAATTACATAGAATTACATAGAAAATCAGACCACACAGACCCCATGGTCCAGACTAGATGGTCTGTCCTTAAACCTAAGTGAATCTACACTAATCAGATGGCTCCAAAATGTTGCTTTTCTACTCTAGTTAAAATTAAGTTCAAGGAAGTGATGGTCGAGCTTGTTTTTAAAGGAGTCAGTCGTGTTGCACTGGACCACTGACGGTGGGAGCTTATTCCAATAATTTCAAGCATTTATGAAAGTTTTCAAAACAAGTAGAGAGGGTTCTTGTGTTGCTTATTGTTCATCTCTTGTTCTTTTTATTATCTATGCAGGCTTACGTATAGGTTGCTCAATTAGTCTCTAGAGCATTATACATTATCTTAAGTATCTACATGTCTTGCTCTCAAATGCCCCACTTCAACTGTTTTCTTGTTACACAGTTTTATTATCTATTTATTATTAAAGGTGAAGCTTCTCAACATAGAGTATTATCTAAACCTCTTCATGCTTTTAGTGAAAAGGCTTCTTTGTCTCTACCACAATCTGTTTACTGATATCCTGTTTCTGTGGCTCAGGGTCGTGGAAGTCAACACCTCGCTCTCCGCTGGGCCTGCAGGTGGAGCAAAGACCTTCACAAAGCAACTTCTCCACTGTTGCCATCGTGCCTGTCTCAGAGGACGTTCCACTCTCACAGTTTACACTGGAGCTCTACCATTCCCTGCTCTCCATTGGTGAGCGAAGGAACTGTTTGTGAAGGGAAGGACTGAGGGAGTTGTCACTTTAGGAGCAGAGAATCTGAACTGTGTTACATATCACCCTTCTGCATATCTTGTGTTGTACACAAATTGTAATGACTGAGGGACGTAAGAGGACATAAGTGTATTGCATATTGTCTCAGGCCCAGCAGTGAGGCTGACCTCGGAGTATGTGGTGCGATCCATGGGCACCAGCATCTGGGAGTCAGCCAACAAGTACCAGCTAATTTCCTGGCTGGGACACATTGAGGACCAGCACCGCGTCACATTATACCAGTGTGACGCCTCACTGACTGTGTGGACACAGCGCTGCATACGACAGGCTGATGTCATCCTGACAGTAGGCCTAGCTGACTCGGAGCCTCAGATGGGAAAGGTGTGCACCTGGTATGGCATTTGTTTTCATGTGTGGTGTGTGTGTGTGTGTGTGTGTGTGTGTGTTGTGCGTGCATGCATGTGTGCGTGCATGTATCTACTGCTCAGTCTACAACCTGTACTTTGGCTGCAGATAGAGAAACACGTGGAGAAGATGGCTGTGAGGACCCAGAAGGTGTTGATCCTGCTGCACCGGGAGGACGGGCCGCCCCCATCAGGCACGGTGCGGTGGCTCAACATGCGCTCCTGGTGCCAGTCACACCACCACATCCGTGCCCCCAAAAGGGTCTTCCACAAGAGGACTCCGGCCAAGATTGTAAGTGCAGTGCCTTCTCATTCCATCCTCAGGCATCACTTTCCTAATCTATATAAATGGGATTTCAAAGACAAGTATGCATTGTGTTTTAATTAGTATGTGGCTGTGCATGGAGCCAAAAGGATAAGTGGTTGATTTGAGGGGAATTGCCTGTCTTGTCCCTCAGATTGAGTACTACAATGAGCGGGTCTTCTCAGTGGAGCCAAACATCCACAGTGATTTCTCCCGCCTTGCGAGGGTCCTGACTGGCACCAGTGTTGGGCTGGTGCTGGGCGGGGGCGGGGCGCGAGGGGCAGCTCACATCGGCATGATTAAGGCCATCAAGGTACGACTCAAAGCTCTCTTCATTCAGTCTGTGAAAAAGGCTGGCATTTAGCTTAGGCATTGCCTTTGTGTGTGATGTTAGAGGAACACTTGTAAAGGATGTGTGTGAATGTAAATGATGACTTAATGAAGAACATGCCTCTGAATATTTAGAGGCATCTGTCTCTGGCTTCTAGGTTAGGGCATCATCATCTGAGAGGCAGTTCCCTTAGGACTCATGGTAAATTTACAATATACATAGATGAACAAAAGTTATGTTATAAAGTGTGCCAAGCTATTCTTAATGTGTTGCAAGTGTAGCTGTATCATTTTGTGGTGTATATAGGTTGTTTGGTGCCTTTGCAGGAGGTTGGCATTCCCATTGACATGGTGGCAGGAGTGAGCATCGGTGCGCTGATTGGAGCTCTCTACTGCCTGGAGAAGGACCTGACGAGGGTGACTCAGAAGGCTCGGGAGTGGAGCATGGTGAGTGCCTAGGGATAGAAAGGGAAGTCACTGCTGCAGTGAGACTCTGCTGGTTTTATGATTTTTTTTCACTTAAAAGAGACAAACCAAGGGCTGGAAAAAGAAAAAAATGACGTTCCTGTAAAGACGGAGCAATAACCCTACACACTACTGAACAGGCAAAAGGTGGAATTGTTATAATGATGATTAGGAAGAAGAAATTGGCTTGGGAAGGTCATATCTTGCATAGAATTGATAACAGATGAACCCAAAATATTATGGAGTGACAACCCAGGCACTATAGCAATCAGGGCAGATAGTGAACCAGGTGGAGAGATGAAATTAGAGTGTTTATCAGAACTGGAGGGAGGACATCAACATCAGAGAGAAAGGTGGAGGGAATTGGGGAAGGCCTTTATTCTGCGGTGGACTAGTAATGGCTGATGATGATGATGATACCAAGTGCTGAAGGAGCTCCTCACTTGTATATGACATGGAGACTTGTATTCCCTAGCGTTTTCCTTATTTCCTCAGAGTGAGTCTATGGAGAGAACAGGATGCTTATGAAGAGGTAGATAAGCAGATAACACTGACAGTAGAAAAAAAACCCATTCCTTTCCGCACACAGAAAATGACACAGATCTGGCGGATGGTGTTTGACCTGACCTATCCTGAGGTGTCCATGTTCTCTGGTGCCGGCTTCAACACCCTCATCCACGAGGCGCTCGGGGACACCAACATTGAAGACCTGTGGCTTCCATACTTTACCCTCACCACGGACATCACTGACTCCACAGCACGCATCCACACCCACGGTAACCCTCCTCCTCCTTCTCCTGCTCCTCCTCCTCCTCCTCCAGGGGCATAGCTTGGGTTGGGGTTTATCCTGGGCTTTCTCTTGCCAAGGGGAAGCTTTCATCTATTTTGGGTTCATGCTGGTCATTTTATTGCTCAAAGAATCTACCACCCCAAAAATTAAATGAATGGATGTACCTTACATATAGTTTGGTTCATCTCAGTCTCTCAGTTGCCCAAAGAAAGCACTGATCTACCTCCCCAAATATGAGATCACCTTACTCATATCTTTATCTTATTTGGTTCATTCCTATCCTTCTCAGTTGCCTAAAGAAAGCATTGATCAACCCCCAAAATGAGATAAACTCAATTACCCCCACAACTAGTTTGGGTTTATGCCGGACTTTCTCTGTTCTGCAAAGAAAACATTGACCTCTCTCTTAGAAAATAAGAGATAAGATATAAGCCCAAACACAATTTTAGGGTTTGATTATTCTAGTCAATCACTAAGAAAGCTTCCCTCTCCTAGCAATGCCCTTGTGTCCACCTCTGAAGAGTTTAGTGTAATGACATGAGTCCCCTGAGTGGTTGGTAGTTCAGCTGTAGGGTCTGCATTCCAGTATTTTGCCATCTTGCTATAAGGAGCTGTGTAGTGGTCAGCCAGGGCTGCTAAATACTGTCACCAAAGACAGTCCCTAATGAGCAAAGGGCCATAAAGCACAGCTCTATCATGATCATGCTTGCTCGCTTTTTTTTATATTAAGAATATACTAATATAGATTATACCTCCAAATCACTCAAATATATATTCATGGTTAATTTCATTTTTTTTATAGAGCATTATGAATCAACTAATTTCATGTTCAGTAAAGAGTGAAAATGAGCTAATTATATGAGTGATTTTGAGGTGAGAGCAAGTTCTCCAGATTACCTGTAGGAAGTTTAGTAGCTGACAGGGTCAGAATATTATTTATTTGATTTTTTTTATTTTTTTTAATATTACTTGAATAAGCCTGCCAGCCCTGTGAGTGTCCACCTCTTCCCTGTGTCTGTGACCAATGTCTTACCTGTGTATTTTGTTACTCCTCAGTATGAATTTTGAAAGTAGAACTTTATTGCATTTTGTCTGTAGGGTTGTTCCCCCTTATTCCTTAAAAGTTCCTGTGTGTGTGTGTGTGTGTGTGTGTGTGTGTGTGTGTGTGTGTGTGTGTGAGAGAGAGAGAGCTTAGCATGCTTGCTGTCTGTGTGTGTGGATAAGCTTGTGTATGTAAGTGTACACACTGTAAAATGACACTTTTAGGAGAGGCTCTGTGGGTTTGAAGTAAATTGCCAAGTTACATTGGTAGGATTTGTGCAGCAATGCATAATTACACCATTGTATAACACTTCTAAATATTTGAATCTTCAGTCACATCAATTTTACATGTTTTGAGATAGTTATTAAAGTGAGTATACATACACAGTCTCAGCAGTAGTCTTGCATAGTACATTAAACACTCAGTTATCTTCATTTGTAGTATGTGCAACTAAGTTATCCGCATGGGGACCCTGAGCCACAAACCTATCACTGTGTCCTCATAAGGTGTGAGCGGTGGAGTTAATCCACATTAAAACTTAAATTCACTAAACTATCACAAAATCTGCATAATGTTTGGGTTAGCTATGTGGGGTATCAATGCAGATGGAGAAAATTGCATTGACAGTCTACAGCACCAAATAAACACTAGACTCTCTTACCCCTGGGCCTGGGCCAGTGGCTGGTCTTAAGCCCAGCCATTCCTTTCCAGTTTGCCCAGCCATTGACTTGTAGCTGAGGAACGAGTAGAATGATAGATCATAGGGAGTGCCCAGGCAAATGACTGGGGGGCAAGAAGGTATTCTGTAGTGTACAGTGAAAGTTCACTAAGTATTTGAAGGCGTTTGATTTAAATACATATACATATGTGTATATATATATATATATATATATATATATATATATATCTATATATATATATATATATATATATATATATATATATATAGATAGATATATATATATATATATATATATATATATATATAAAAAATAATGATAATTTTGTACGAGATAAATGACATCAGTCAATTCAGTAAAAAATATCTGAACGGTAGCTCTGCACGCACTCACTTGATCTTGGTTGTTGGATGTAAACCAAACACTGTACAGGGGCAGCAAGCAAGGCATTACTCAGCAGCCTGGGCAAGGGAGTGGAGTCACTTGCCTGGTCTCCAGACATAACACTTGACCCCATTGTCTGTGGCAGCTGTTTGTTGTTTTGATGCTTGCAGTGGAATCTGTCCTGGACCTCTCTGCAGTGTTGGTTTACAAGGGTTGCCAGTTTTGGTACTAAAATACAAGAGTTTTTACTCTTTGTCCCAAAAGTACAGGAAATACAACTTTTAAGTATGTTTTTTTACTGATTCGTGAGTTTAAGTCTGTCATCTCTCTTGCCTCTTCTGTTACATTTTGCTAATTTCCTGTCTGATAAGTTTACCTTGTTTCTATTTGAGTCAAGTATGTCACGTATACTTGTCGCATGGAAATTTCTTGGTGCAGGACATGCCTCCAGTAGAGGTGGGTGTTATGAGTACTTTCATTTTGATAGAGTACCTAGTATTTTTCAGTTGAGTATCAGCAGTATTGAGAATGGCTACCAGCCTACCACCCAGCAAACCAAAAGACATTGGGCCTCCATTGGTTTTATGTGTTTTACTGGCTGCCCTTTGGAGGGATTTGACGCAGGACTGCTGGCCGTTTGTTTTTCAGCTCACCAGCTGGCTGCTGATGGATGGCCAACATAACAAACTAACCTATCATCTGTCAGTGGGGACAAATTTCTGTATTTTGATTAGATAGGGAGCTATGGAAGAGGACCCCATAGTAGCTATTATGACAGGGAAGACAGAAACCAGTTGATAACCCCAAAATTTACCAATGAATCTGAGTGGGATTCATAACTGTCCATTGCTGGGCGTTATCGTGATAAGTTATCGCGATACTTTATCGCTGATAACAAAATCGGGTTATCGGCCATACGCTACTTATTTAGATATATATCGGTATCTTCGTTACTTTTGTAACCAAACTAGCGATAATCGCTCCTTTTTTCCGCCTCTCAGAAAAAACAAAACAAAAACGTTGTCTCCTCCGTACACGTGGCCCGGGCGCCCGGTGTTGTATGAAAAAACTTCAGGGTATGAAATATCTTCGGTGAAGAGATTTCATGCTTAGATCATCAACATTAAAACACTTGGTTATTTTTTTATGCTAGACTCAAAAATCAATATATCAAAGAGAAAATGATTTAACTTTGCCAAAAAAAATGATTATTCACTGCCTCAAATTTGATATTCCATATTCGCTTGTGAGCATGCCATGGTAATGAAGGCACCCGGTGTTGTGTTATTTGGTGTGTTATAGTAGGATATTAGATAATAATAATACATTGATATCCTACTATAATGTATTATTATTATTTAATATCCTACTATAACAGGTGTCCCATCGTCAAAAGCTGTCGCTTTTGTTTACAAACACTGGTCTCGTGAACTGCACATGTTCAGACCAGTAAGCGTAGCCCAGTACAGTCTCACAAAACTTTTTAACACGTTAAGAGTTGCTGGAAAGCTGAATCAGACATACAGTACCACCATCCTCGCTGTTTCTAGAACGACACTCTGTACATATAAATACAACTTGTACAGAGTGTCGTTCTAGAAACAGTGGGGATGGTGGTAGTGGTACTGTATGTCTGATTCAGCCTTCCAGCAACTCTTAATTATGGTTAAAAAGCTTTGTGAGACTGTACAGGTCTACGCTTGCTGGTCTGAGCATGCACAGTTCACGAGAGACCAGTATTTGTAAACAAAAGCGTTGACGGTGGGGACGCCAAATAACACAACATGGCTCAGGCATTTCCAGTATTACCGTCCATAGGTACGTACGTGTCAACGTGTGGTTTTCAGGTTTCGTAAGTTTTCTAAAATACAGATAATGAAAATTTGAATTCACCTTTGTTTTTTATTTGAAATATCAATGTAGTATTGTTTTCGCCTATCGGACTTATCGCTAGCTTGTATCGGAATTGTGGATTTATATCGGGTATCGGTTATCGCCTATATTTGTGTCTCCAGTTAACGAATATCGGTTATCACTGATAAGGTTTTCCATTATCAGTTATCGGTTATCGGGAATAAGGTTTTCTGTTATCGTGCCCAGATATGTAACTGTCAATGTCTTGGCCAATAAACAGCATATGTTTGGTCTGCTACCATACATCCCATCCTATAAAATAATAGATGTTGATAATTTTTTTTGGATTTGATACATTTTGTTGGCCTGACCTAGTACAATCAGCTGAACCCGTCTGGCGACCCTGCTGGGTAGACAAGAATGGCCTGGCCTCCAGCCCAGGGATACGAGTGGCTAGTGTGGCTGTAGCTTAACAATGCTACCACCCCGTAAATTTACAAGGTCCAATTTGTATGTAAAATACACACTTCTGGGAGGTCAAAAGAAATTCCTTCATCGTCTGGATCTTTCATTTATCGGCAGGGGCCTTGACTGAATTTATGTGGATAACTGAGAGTTTGGTGTAGTTTCTTGCTGTGGATGTGCTGACGCACCCTTTCACCTGGCTCTCACGGCTGTGCTCTCATATTATTTTACCATTTAAACTAATGATAACTTTTCTGTCAGAATTAAACTCTAGTTTTTTATTACACTTTGCATCCTGCAAGTCAAGTTACTGGAAGGTCCAGAAATGCCAGTATGAATCTATCACAAGCATTGGTCATGGGCCACAACTGGCTGCACAGCAAAGTGTTGTGTTCTTGAACTTCATTTATCACTGGTTGTGTTACTAATAATATTTATGAGAAAGTTTTAATGGGATCATGTTTCTTATATAATCATTTGAAACATTAGAATCCCTACATAATGTACTTCCCCCCTAGAGTAGTCAGGGTGATGTGCGTCCAGGAGAGCAGGGTCTTGGGGTTAGAACACAGTAGTCAATGTTCTGTTCCTCATCATTAATTGCTATGGAAGCATCTTTTCATAGGTGAAAATGTATTTAGTCATTCTTTACTGCAAGAACTTACAAACTTCCTAAACTGACTAAACACCTGAGTATGTTTCACTAGTGAATGAAAACATAGCTAGAGTTGTCAGTTTATACAAATGTGAAGAAACTGTGAAGTGGGTTGACAGACAGTGGTGATGGCAGGTGATGGGGCACCAAAGCAGCCAGGCAAGGGAGGGCTGTGTGCTGGGTGCTTGTGAGGCCTCTAGATAGTCCATATTTATCTAAACCATAGAAATGAAATACATTTAAACACTACCACCTTAAAGCTCATAGTCTGCAGCATGTTTATTGTGTAATATTTAAAATAAACTGAATGTGATCGAACAACTTAGCTTGTGGGTCTTGTCACCAGGAAAGATAACATGAAGCATCAGAGCTTTTCTAGTTATTCTAAGTTTTGCTTTCACATGCCATATGTGTAGATGTCTTTTTGATCCATCATTATTGGTCTTTGTGTAAGCATATAAGACATTAAGAGTAAGTTTAGTATTTCAATAATTCTAAATATAGAAGGTGACAGGAGTTTTGGTAGGTGTGTGGCAGTGCTGCCTGATGGAGGCAGGCAGGCCCAGCAAGGGTATTAAGTGGCCATGGGTGTTACAGGAAGCACTTGGCGGTACGTCCGTGCCTCCATGTCTCTCTCTGGGTACATGCCGCCCATCTGCGACCCCCAGGACGGACACTTGCTCCTCGATGGCGGATATGTCAACAACCTGCCAGGTATAGCTAGGCTAGGTGTGGGAGAGATTCACCACCACCACCACCGCCACCTATGCCACCACCATTCATTGGTTGGCAGTGAGTTTGTGGTGAATCAAGGAAACTAAGAGATCCACTTGTTTGTTGATTTAACTATTATTCAGGGTTGTGGAAATGTTGGGAAGTGTTTGAGAGCTCTGTCTTATTATAGATTATTATAGATTAATGCAAAACTGCTTTCCTTGTTGAGTAATTGCTCCTGATCTCTTAGTTTCACTTCTACTTTTTTGCATAACTCATAGGTTGCTTTCATGATACTCTATCTTTTATATGTATTATTGCATCCACAATTTTTCAGTATCATATTTTAATGATAACCTGATGTGTGTTTTGTTGAATATAATCCTCTTTTTAAGTTTATTTTCAGACCTAGCAGTCTCAAGGTTGAGTAGAATGGTTGTGAGAGTTAGAATTCTGTGGGAGGAGTCTAGGTGTGTTGTGAAGGTAGTGATTGGTGCTGTGATATAGAGGCACAAAGTTGCTTTTGTCTCCTGTGGACATGCATGTTGGGGAGCCTTAGATAATAGTTCAGGAGCAGGTGAACATGGAGTCTGATTGGTGCTGACCTAGTGCAGTAGAGGTGTAAGGCGGCATCTGAAGGCAGGTGAGTGAGTTATTTTTGTTGTCTGGGTCTCAAGTCACACACGCCTGCCACAGCCTAAGGTATGTACTGTTAGTCACACCAGAAAAGTAAAAGGTTATAATTCAGTTCACAGGAAATCTTGAAGGAAATGCCCTTGAAAAAATCTTTTTATGAAATACTGAAGAGGTTTCCCAAAATATTTGATGATTTGAAGCAATGAAGATAGGATAGTGGTTGAGTGCAGTGTGAATGTATGTGTGTGTGTGGGGGGGGTGCATGTGTGTGTGAGCAAGAATCAGAAATGATTTGTTGTGTCTGGATGCAGCAAGGAATCTAGAAAAATACTTGTTTTCCTATGTTGTAGTTACTATTATTGTATACAGTTGATTAAAAATTTTATTAAATGATTACCAGACCTAGGTAGCTAAGACCATATAGTTCAACCAGAGTTACAAGAAAGAGCTTACTCTCTCACCGAGAAGCCGTCGCGTGCTGGGTTTGAACTGACAACCTCTCAGTCGCAAGGCAAATGTCATGTAAACAATGGAATAATGTTAATTAACACAGACCTCATCAAACTCATGTGGACAATAATTAAGTGTCCTCCTGCCCTCCACATGCTTCACCTGTTGTGTGTGTAGTGATGAATGGGACAGGGAGTCAGGGAGGGAGGGAGTGCATGGCGTGTGCATAGCAGTTATGATCAGTTTGCATGAACAAGTTACACTTTAGAGTGTGAAGCAGAACACTAACATAACTGGAAAATCAAGCATATTGGCATGTACATCTGTTCATTTTCATCTTTATTGACATTGACGCAGCGTTGTCCCCTGGACTGTAAAAGGTTTAGTTGGATCAGCATTCCAGTACAACCATGAATTGTAACCCTTCACTTTTATTACTCATAATATTAGAGTTCATTGCTTATTTGATGTGAATAAGTGAAACAAAATAGTTGGCTGGATGAATAGGTAAACAAAACTGTATGAGGCAAACCACTTTTACATTTAGAAAGTATTACAGATCATGCGATGTAAAATGTCTTTAAAGGGTTAAGGGGATTTTTAGATAAAGGTAAAGTTAGGGGCACATGCTAAAGCTGCACGTTGCTTTGGCACTTATTTTTGTCAGCTCTGCCCTTGAACCTATGGTGGGTAAGAACCTAAGAACCTATTGTCCTGGGACACAGGGCAAGTGTGACATCTGGGTCACCATAGTTTACCTTCCCCAAGTTTACTGAGGTACCCATTTATCAACTAATGGGAGGATGAACAGCTGAGTGGGCTGCATGCTGACTGCTCAAGCTGGGGTCAAGCTTTTGCCTATAGGTTTGTTGGTAGGTATACTAGCTACTACACCACAGAAGCACTCAATTAGGGCAATGTAGGTAAAATATTTACATTGAAAAAAAGATGTAAGGATACATCATTTGGTACAGGAAGAAGATAAGTAAAAACCCTTTCACAAATAGAGAGGTGGATGAATAGAACAAATGAAGCAGATAAGTAGTTGATGCAAATATGATTAAACTTTTTAAGGAGAGGTTAGATGGAGAGGGAAGTTGGTGAATAACCCATTTTCATGAGCTGTAGAGTGTAGGCAGACTGGTCTCTTGTAGTCTCTTAATATCCTTGAATAAGATGCAGGAATGTAATGAATGTGATATCAGGGGAATTTAATTAATGTATTGCTTAATGAAGCAAAGTTTTGGAGGCAAGATTATGCAGTATCTCTAAGTCAGTGTGGCAAAGTGCTTTTGATTTGCAACACTGCATACAAGTCAGCTTGGGCATGTATGACCATAATGCTAAATTTTCTGAACTAAAAGTAGCACAGGAGGTACCCAGGTGGAAGGTGATAGCCAGGCTTATTATTGGATACAGGTACAACATAGTGTTGAGAAGAGGAGCCGTAGATAAATAGAGGGAAATATTTAAAAAAACAAATTGACGGATTGTTGATTTAGATGTAAGGGGACATTCATAAGCCTGCAGAGATAAACTTAAGAATAAACAGTTGTTCAGGAAGGGTACTGAGAAAATGGCAGGCTAACAAATGTTTTATATCATTTGATCTAAACCATGGATATTTTTTTGTACATAAGCAGAATAAGCAGCATTTAGGGAGCCAGACTACTATGGTCTGTTTTTTATCAAGGCAAAAATGCACTTGCCCATAGAGGTGCCCTTTTTCCTTGGAAAGTTTGTTGGTATATGATTGGTGGAATATATGATGTTCAAATAGCATCAGTGTATTTGAAATAATTACCAGGTAATGTGAGTCATAACTTATTTACCAACTCAAGTTTCTCTGACATGTTTTGTCAGTTAAAAATGATAGTGAGTAATAATGAGTAATAATGAAGTAATGTGCCACTAAGTCTTGATGTGCTAAGATCAGTCGCACAAGCTGCCAACGCAATCACATTTTCAGAGCAGTAACCAAGTATTAGTTGAACCCCTGAACTTGGCCTTGAAATAGTCAATGAAATATATGACTTTCACAAGAATATGTACAGTAATAGGAAAACATCTTGGTGCTGTGAAGACAATTTTAAGAGTGCTAAAGATAGGCCACAAATCTTTACATCTGCATGCCTGTGTGAGCCTAACCCTGACACGTGTGTGATCCACCCCCTCTTCCTTGAGTCTCCTGCAACACCACCGAACTGAAGCAGACTCTCAGCATGATTTTCTTTATTCGTGTGTAGTTTTATACCCTTACTTACCTTTGTGTGTGTGTGTGTGTGTGTGTGTGTGTGTGTGTGTGTGTGTTCGAAGGATATGTGTTGTCTGTGGATGAGTTGGCAGTGGCTTGTAGCAGGAATAATAGTTGCTCTTTGCTACTTTTCATAAGACCAAAAAATAGTAAATCCCCCGCATACTGCAGCTGAAACTTTGGCAAAATGGCAATATACATAATTAGGTTGACTGGAAAAAAATATGCGCCTGATATGAAGATAGCATTCCATTGATGTAGCTCTTGAATATTTACTTAGAATAAACTTCCAGTTACATTTATTGATACTTAAGAAAGGGATTATATACATTATTTGTTCAAAATCAGTTGGAAACCTCTATGGAGACCTTTTTGGCTGTATATAACATTGTCATTTGAAGTGTTCCTATACCTGAGGCCATGTCATAGAAGTGAGGCACACCACACTGCACCACCCTGCCAGACTAATGCCCCGCAGGAGTAACGCATCACCCTAACTTAGCCAAGGGATGAGTGAAGTGACAGGGGCAGAGACACTTTTGAGCATGGTGTGGTGTGGTGTGCGTGTCGGCTAGTCCCTGACCATGCCGTTCCTCGCCTTGCCCTGCCAGGAGTGGTTTGGCGGTATGTGCGTGCCTCCATGACCATAGCCATGCTGCTCCCCCCCTTACCAGATCCCACTGACGGACACTTGCTCGTTGACGGCTGCTACACCAACAATGTGCCAGGTGAGGCCTCGTCACAGGTGCTGCTGAGCCAACTCTCCCTGGGTGCCAGGTGGTGCCTTGCCAGACACAAGGAATGTCTTGGAAACATTTTTTTTCTCATTGCCCTTAGCCAGGCTACATTGCCCTGATGACTTACCCTTTTCTAGTGTTTATATTTTTTGGGCCATGTGTTAGGCAGTCCAAAAGTAATATTGTGTGGCTTATCATGGAGAAGATAAATGTTCTGTAGATTTTCATTGATAATTTGGAGGTGGTGTATGCAGTATGGGCACAGTGTTTGCTCAGGGAGGATAAGTTTGTTGCCTTGAGAGAAAGGATATTGGTCAAGACAGTATCAGGTCAAATCATTTTAAACAGAGTCAGGAAGATTTATGGTCAGCCTCGGACAAGATATTTGCAGCCTCAGGTAAGTTGTAAGCAGGTGTGATGAAGTTGTCCACAGCATTTAGGTGCATCTGGTGATTCTCCTGGTGGTGGTGGTGGTGAGTCGTCAGTAGTAATAAGTTGTGTGCATGATGAAAGTGTTTGGTGGTAAAGTAACAGAGACAGTCCTTTCAGGTATCCACAATAAAAGAGATTTTTTTTACATATTTGGAACTCCAGTCCTGCAGTTTTTGATTTTGTGTTTGGTCAGTCGTGAGATGATTCAGGAAAATCATGTTTGAATCTTGAAGAACAGTTTCCATTTAATTTCTAACACTTTTTACTGAGAACTTTATGGAGGTCAATGTAAACCTGCTTGAGAGGATCTGTTGTGCTTCTCGGTGCATCCTGCGTGGTCTGTCTCCAGTGCTTCAGGTACAAAGAGGATTATACTCACTGAGGCACCAGCTTTGGGCTCAGTTTGCTTAATAATTGAATTTTTTTCATTTAATTTTTGAAATTATGTTTGAGATGTAATTGTGTTAAGTGAAACACTGCATGGAATTACACTGAGAATTGATTATAATGAACCCCATGGCTGAGTGTCTCATTTAAAAATAATAACTTATCAATTACTAAAGCTGATGTAGTGGTAGGTTTGCTTCCAGCATTCATTCCTTCACCAGAAATGAATGAATGAATAAGGATGTTTATACTGGAACCAGAATATTAGTTTCATCATCATCATCATCATCACACCTTGCACTGAACTGTAAATAATGCTACTCCCTCCCTCCCTCCCTCTCTCTCCCTCCTCCTCCTCCTCCTCCTCCTCCTCCTCCTCCCTCTTCCCTCCCTCCCAGGTGATGTGATGCGCAATAAGTGGAGTGTTGGTAACATCCTGGCCATTGATGTCGGCTGCCAGTACGAGACTCGCTTCACCAACTATGGGGATTGTCTGTCAGGCTGGAGTGTACTTTTCCGCCGCTTCTTTCCTTTCAAGTATTTCCTGAGAAAGGAGTTAAAGGTGTGTGCCTCGAGTAGCAGGTCTGTATAGAGTATTCTCCTCTTATCACCTCCTTGAAGTGTCTGACTGCCTCAGGGCACCAAAGCTGACAATAGATATAGATAATCTTTTTAGAGCATAATTGTGCACAAATACAAGACTAGAGATTTAAGTGCCTAGGTAAATAAAAATGAGACGTAAGAGATTGCACAGTGGCTTATGTTAACTGAGGTTGATGCACTCCACAAGTATGTATGCAATCTATCAAGGCTGCAGCTGTGGCTGAGTGAGCTATGTTTATTGAGAGTTCTTCCATCCACAGGTGCCCAACCTCTACGACATCCAGTCCCGGCTGTCGTACGTGTCATGCACCCGCCAGCTGGAGGAACTGAAGGCGAGTGACTACTGCGAATACATCCGGCCGCCCATCGACAAGTACCAGACCCTGCAGTTTGGGGCATTCGATGAGATCAAGGAAGTCGGGTACCAGCACGGAAAGACCTACTTCAGTGGCATGCTCAAGGGGGGCCGCACCGTGGAAAGCATCTACCAACTGAGCTGCCACTCCAGTGAGCGCTGGCAGGGGATGCATTCTGGCCTGGACGCGTCACCCCCCAGCTTTACGGACCTCGCCCAGATTGTGTGCGCAGTGAAGAAACCCAACGGCAACAACGTCATAGAAGGTAATGGTCCACCCTGAAGGGATTCCTGTGTTGTCTGGATTGAAAGTTAGGCCTGTCTTATTTTTCTTTTCCTTACTCAGCCTTGATATGTCTGTCTTTATCCACTAATTTCTTTTTACTTTCCACTATCATCATCATCACAACCACCATTTTTCAAACATGTATGCTAACTTGTTACTCTCTCACAGACTCATCAACGGAGGATGATGGGGGAGGCGGCTACGCTTCTGAGCCCAACACTAATACAGATTTCTTCAACAATGTAAGTTTGGTGTCTGTCACCAACACCAAAACATAGACCTATACCACACAAAAATGATACAAAATAATCTATACATGGCATGGCTGTATCTGTATCTCCAGTGCTCTGTACTCTCACAGGAACTTCCTTCAAGGGGTTCACCAGAGCAGAAACATCTTAGCTTTACCTGATCCGACACTCTCACTTAGCACACACTTAATCCCTTGCCTGCCAACTCTCCAATGCTCGTCCACTCCATTGAGCCATTTCACTAGTGGTCTTCCCTGACATTCCCTCCCTCAATACTGTCCTAATATACCCTCTTCACAAAGTAACATAGTAAAGGTAAAGGCAAAGCTGGGTGCATACACTATAGCTGCGACAACCTGGAAATTGTAGAAGCCAAGGCAGACAGAGGACCAGATGGAGGGATGAAATTAGAGCATGTATTGGAGCAGGATGGAGTACACTAACATTAGGCATATAGAGATAGAGAGAGTTTGGAAAGGCTTTTGTGTTGCAGTGGCTGAAGATGATGATGTGGTGTGTCAGGATGGGATGGAGAAAGTGATGATGTGTATGAGAGTTTTGTCGTGGGGGTAACAGCAAGGGGAATGGATTGTGAAGTGGTTGAATATGTGAATCTTGGTACTCGGAAACGGCTGGGACATGTGGTGACTGATAAGAATGAATGAGGATGACTGTGAAGAGAGTGTATGAGAACAAGATTGAGGGAAATGCTATTAGAGGGAGACTACCAGCAAAATAGATCAGTATAGAGGATGAGTATTGAAGAGAGAGAGAGAGAGAGAGAGAGAGAGAGAGAGAGAGAGAGAGAGAGAGAGAGAGAGAGAGAGAGAGAGAGAGAGAGAGAGAGATTTACATAGATTTACATAGAACATCAGACCACACAGACCCCATGGTCCAGACTAGGTGGTCTGTCCTTAAACGTAAGTGATTCTACATTAATCAGATGGCTCCAAAACGTTGCTTTTCTACTCTAGTTAATATTAAATTCAAGGAAGTGACGGTCGAGCTTGTTTTTAAAGGAGTCAGTCGTGTTACATTGGACCACTGACGGTGGGAGCTTATTCCATTCTCGCACTACAACGTTGGTGAAGAAAAATTTGGTGCAGTCTGAATTTACTTGTCTACATTTGAGTTTTATGCCATTGTTCCTCGTTCGCAAAGTGTCATCGATCATAAACAATGTTGATCTGTCTACATTCGTGAAACCATTAAGTATTTTAAAACATTCGATCAGTTTTCCTCGGAGGCGACGTTTCTCAAGAGAGAACATGTTAAGGGTGGAAAGCCTTTCTTCATAGGATTTGTTGCGCAAGGAAGGGATCATTTTTGTTGCCCGACGCTGAACACCTTCTGATTTAGCAATGTCCTTTGCATGGTGGGGAGACCAAAACTGTACTGCATATTCCAAGTGGGGTCTGACTAAACTATTGTAGAGCGGAAGTATGACATCTTTATTCTTGAATAAAAAGTTTCTTTTAATGAAGCCCAACATTCTGTTCGCTTTATTTGCTGCATCGATGCATTGATGTGAGAATTTGAGGTTTGACGTGGTTTTGACCCCCAGGTCCTTAACGCATTGAATGCTTGTGAGTTTAACGCCGCGCATTTCGTAATCGAACTTCTGATTTCTTGTTCCAACTTGAAGGACCTGGCACTTGTCTACGTTAAAGGGCATCTCCCATCTATCCGACCAAGCTGAAATTTTGTGCAAATCCTCTTGGAGGCTTTGCCTGTCTTCGTCAGTGAGAACTGAGTTACCAATTTTTGTGTCATCTGCAAATTTACTGAGAGAGAGAGAGAGAGAGAGAGAGAGAGATATATATATATATATATATATATATATATATATATAGATATATATATATATATATATATATATATATATATATATATATATATATATATATATATATATATATATATATATATTGAATGTAGGGAGAGGGAGTGCTGGAATGGAAAAATAAAGACTTCTGCCAAGGCCTCCTTTGTCAAAATTGTGTGAGGGGATCAAGTGTGGGGAATAAATTTAAGGGAGCACATTGAACCACATATTGACTCAAAATAAATAAATAAAAGTTCTTGCGAGGGAACAAGGCGGTAGAGTTATAGTTAGATGGATAAATAGAAATTAGGCTTGTTGTGAAGCAAAGTAACTATGTACTACTACACTACCAGGACACTTACATTGTTACATGTTTAGGATTCTATACCAGTCTATTGATGTATATCTGTCTTGTTTGTCATCCTCTGTGTATGTTTCAGTACTCTTCTGATTCCCTCCCTCTCCCACACAGGTGTCCGATGAGCTGAGTGAGGTGTGGCGGAGACGGACCGGCTCCCTCTCAGACAATGACATGATAGACCTAGACCACCACCCCATGTTTGATGCCCACCGCCGCCGCCGCCACCACCACGAGGACGAGGACGATGATGACGATGATGATGACGCTGAGGCCGACAGTGAAGCTGAGGATGCATAGTTTTAACAAGGTGAAAATCATCAAGTGGAAGGGAAATAATAGGGTTCCTGAAAATTAAATTTTTAAGATCTATATTCCCCTTCTTTTTTTTCGTTTAGTGTCTTTAGTTTCCCTTATGGGGTTAGACGGGCTACGAGTCTCTCCCTCTCTGTCTATATTCCCCTCTCCATTGGGAGTCAAATTTTAAAAACAATGTGGTTTTGTTATCATTATTTTTTCATTGTTGCCATTGTTGATGATTTCCCTTCGTTGATATAGTTGTCTCAGTACACAAAGTTTTTATTTTATTAGCCAGGGTGTGTGCCTCTCCTCAGGGGTGAATTCTATAGTATTTAAACCCTGTATGTTTTGTGGACAGTTTGTTTACATCAACTTAACTTTATCATTTCCAATTTCCTCACCTTGATCAGTGAAGGAAAGAGATTGTGAGAGTCCACTGTTGCTTAGTTGTGGGTTCTCATTTCTAATCTGACTTGCTTGGGTGAGGGATTCTCAAAATGTTTTGCTTTATAGGAAAAATACTTGGTGTAAGTTTTGAAGCTGTTTTTACATTATATTCAAATATGTATATTGGGCAGTTGAGTCCTGTTTGTGTTGTATGATAAAAGTATATTTTTACAAAGGTATGAGAGAATGGATGAATTGTGTGTGTTGCTGGCTTGTTCCTGCATCTTGATTCCCTTTCAGTGCACTGGCACCTCATTCTCACTGACCTTAGACCTTTATTAGTGTGTGGGAAAAGTGTAATGTGCCATGTGGTGCTGGCTAATCGAAAAACATGGACATGAGATAAAGCTGGTAAGGGAGGAGGGAATTTTTTTTTCTTGGTGAATAAGAAAAGGAAGTAGATTGACTTTGCCAGATAGGGATGAGTCAGTCTTTGGCTGTGTTGAGTAGCACAGCAAAGGAGAAGTTAGCACTGATGAATAGGAAAAGAGAATGATTGATGTTGTCTTAGAAGGAGGATGTCAGCTTTAGTATTGAGGAGTACATTTTAAGGAGTACATTTTAAGGAGTCGTGCACATACTTGAAGTTTGCTCACAAAATAGGAAATACAACTAAACATAAGTGCCAAATCAGACAGCATTCAATGGTAGTTAAGGGTCAGTGCACACAGTGTGACTGCTGCATGAATGGTGGGAGAGGTGAGTGTTTTTAAGGTTGAGTTGAATTGTTGTGGGTAGTAATGGGGCCACTTGGTTGCCTGAGAATAATGGAAAAGAAGTTGCCTCTTAATTTTTTTTTCAGAGTGGGTGTAAATATAATTATGCTATAGGGTTCCTCCGAGTGCTGAATATTTATTACACAAAATGATGCCGCCTCTCGAGTATGTCAAGTGTTTCATACACAAACTATTGCTCCTCAGAGTGAGTGTTTTATACTTGAAAATTTACTCTTCCATGAGTATCAAATGTTCCACACAAAGTATTATTTTTTCCAGGTGTGTCATATTTCTACACAGAATGTTAGGAAGCGCAACCTTCTGTGTGTATTGAGTGTTTCCAAAGCACTATATTACTCTACTGCTTTCATGGTGTCTAATATTTATTACACTGAAAATTACCTCCTTTCAAGTGACTCTACACAGAATATTAAGTATTGTATTCTGAGGGTCATTCTGTTAGTATTGTATTTTTGCTACATCCAGAAACAGTATATCAGCCTCGGATAATACACTCAGAAGCAATAACCATGACTCCCTTTAGGGACAAAGGACATAAGCCTTCCATTATCCAACAGCTATCTGGGAGGGAAAGAGTGAGCCTGTGCTTGTCTGCTCAACATTCCTTGACTCACCTGAACCTTTGCTGTTCAGAGGGAGTCACTTGTTACTTCTGAGTGTATGCCAACCCAGGAAGTCTGTTACCTCATGAAGCAATGCAAGTATGCTAGTCGCTGTTCTCAGAGGAAGATCCAGGGTGTGGAGGGGACTTTTATATTGCATGAGAATAGACTAAAAGATTTATAAAATGGAAAATGCCCACAACACACTCTTGTGAGAAAAACATATGCCAAAAACACTGTCAAACTTGGTTTCCAAGGTGTCTTCATGCTCTCATTTCCAAAGAGCTTAAGTCAAAATATTAATAAGATTATCAGCACACACAAAAAAAATACAACAAAAGTTCTTTGATCCAGAAGTTTCTTTTTATAATTTCCTGCACACAAAAGTTTGATCAATTTTTAGTTTTAGATCATAATTTTCTGCCTTCAGTACTGAACTTTCCTTTCTTTTTCCTGCTTTCAAAAATTGACAACTTATTGGGATTTTTCCCTTTGTTTGGTTTGGAAGTTCGTGTGTCAGTCTCATTCATCTAATGGCAGCTCTCCATATAGCCCCTCTATTTAGGTCCATATCCCGTAGGTCAGTCTACACAACCTCATCCCACGTAATCTCTAGTCTGCCTTTCACTGCCTTACCATGAATATTCATATCTCTCACTCTCTTCAATCTACTACCCTCATCCAGCCTTTCTACATGTCACAACCTTGCCCTCCTCATTACTATACCATACATTCAAGTCCTGTCCTTCTCAAGTCCTTATTCGAAACCCAAACCTTGCCAGGCCTGTATCATGCCATTGTGTGTCATTGAAATTCAAAGGAATGGGGACAGGGATGAATAAGAGTTGTTGCTTAGATCCTGTCACCTGTAAGTCCTTCCTCCCCTCCCCTGGGTCTGCCTCTGGCCTCCCTCTGGTGTTCAGACACGAGTGTGTTGTGAGTTGTCTGTGCAGGAGTGGAGGGAAACAACAAAGTATCATTAATTTTGGGATCTTTGTCTACACTCAGCTGACCATCTTGTAAATCATCAGTTGCAGCTGTGACTTGGATCATTCTTGATTCACTGGCCATTTGCCGGATCTTGAGTGTTAACGTTGCGCCATCTCTCCATTCAAGCGTTTATCAGCCTACAGTGAGTGCAGTGCTTGAAGGAGGATGAGCGTGCTAATAGTTTATCACATGTACATACTGTTGTTTTCATAGTTTTAAGAAGCATAGTGAAGAGAAACTTTGCCGACAAGCCTCGAACTATAGGCTGATGTAAGACAAGAAAATTTGGGTCAAGATTTCATCATTATCATTATTATATATTTTTTTGTCACTGCATGCTCAATAAAAGTTCAAGCGGTCACGGGCTGGCCAGGAAGCTTTATATTCTACTGTCTTGACGCAACGATTTCGAGTGATCTTTAGTGTTTTTTGTACCTCACCCCATTACTGGCTCCCAACCTCCCTAGTGTGTGTGCGTGTGTGTGTGTGTCAAGGCTCATGGAAGCGGGGTGAAGCACAAAGCAGCAACGGGGTGACCTTTGCCTCATAACTGGTGCACCATTAGTCTGCGGAATATTCATTCAACTTTGTGAAGAGTGATGAAAATTATGACAACACTGCCTCCCCCCACCCCACCTGCCTTTTAGTGTATTTACCTAGTTGTAATTTTACAGGGCCTGGGCTTACGCTCGTGTGGTCCCGTCTCCGTATCTATAATTATCCAACTTTTCCTTGAAGCTCTGCACACTCTTCGCTGATACTGTTTCTTCACTTAGTCTGTTCCAAACCTCTATATTTCTTTGTGGGAAGCTATATTTCTTTATGTCTCTTGAGCATCTTCCCTTCCTCAACTTTTTACTATGTCCTCTAGTATTCCTGCTGGAAGGTTCTTCTCTTAGTAGCAATTTCTCGTTATCTACTTCTTCCATTTTACTCAATAGCCTATATATTTGTAATAGGTCTCCTCTTTTTCTTCTTTGTTCTAGATGGTAAGTCCATTTCCTTTAGTCTCTCTTCATATGTCAGTCCCTCCAGTTCTGGAACCATTTTTGTTGCCATCCTCTGTATTCTTTCTAGTTTTACCATGTGTTTCTTCATATGTGGAGACCACACTGTTTCTGCGTATTCTAGTTTAGGTCTGATCATAGTAGTTATTAATTTTTTCATCATTTCTTTGTCCATGTAGTGGAATGCTATGCCTATATTTCTCACCATGTTATATGTATCACCGAAGATCCGATTTATATGACTTCCTGGTTGCATATAATCTTGCATTATTACTCCCAGGTCTCTCTCTTCATTTACTTTCTTTAATATTCCACCATCTCCCATTTTATATGTCCATTTTGGTCTTTCTACACTTTTTCCCATTTCCATAACATGACATTTCTTCACGTTGAATTTCATCTCCCATTTCTGACTCCATTTCCAAATCTCGTTTAGGTCTTCTTGCAGCTCCTTGCAGCCTTCACTGTTTCTTATATGTCTTTGCAGTTTAGCATCATCCACAAACAGGCTCATGTAGCTGTTTATTCCCTCTGGCACATCATTAATATAGACTAGGAAGAGTACTGGTGCTAAAACCGACCCCTGGGGCACTCCGCTTTCCACCGTTCTCCATTCCGATCTAGTGTCCTTAACCACGGTTCTCATCTCTCTTCCTCTTAAGTAGCTTTCCATCCAGCACTTCATTTTCCCTCTCAATCCTCCTTTATTTTCTAGTTTCCACAGCAGTCTTGAATGTGTGTGTGTGTGTGTGTGTGTAAGAACAGGGATTAATACTATCTTGATCTGTTTCTTTGAACCTATGTGTAAGAGCCTAATCTAGTTGGAGAGAGAGAGAGAGAGAGAGAGAGAGAGAGAGAGAGAGAGAGAGTTATAGCGTGGTCCAACCATGAGTAGGCATTGAAGTAATAGGCTCGTCATATTCCTTCAATCTCTAAAGTGACATACAGTTTGCCTTTACAAACGACACAAATACAGTATTTTGCATTATACATTATAGATAGACAGATATGAGGAATATAAAAACAGTGTTCACCATTAATATCACAGAGTCCCGAACTATACACCGTAGCATTAAAGTTTGTCATTCACGCAAAATAGTTTTAACAAACGTAGTTTGCCATTCCCACAAAAGTTTGACATAACTGCAGATTAGATCTTCGTTCGCCTCGTATGTTTCAATTATCCTCCGCTTATCCTCCTCCGATATGCGGGCGTGCGACGACGACGAGACATTGTTCCGCAAGGGAAGCTGTACATATACCTACTGTTCTGAAGGTGGTTACAGGCCTTACAACGTACACTTGCCATGGAGGAAGGGGATGTAGAGGGTGAGGGGGGGCGGCATAAGTTCGATGCTTCAGATTCATGTTTTGTTATGAAGTCAAATTTTCTCTAAGTGTCAAATTAATTGTGTTTGTTGCTGTAACATTTGTAGCATTGACGCTACTTTTCTGCGGCAGTGTCGTTAGGATTGTAATTTGTCCGACTATTTTGCGCTTTTGTCTCGAGCAATTTCCGATTGTTTCAGAGCTTTGAGCTTTGTCATAAACCACCGATTAGCTGCCTGACTATAAAGCAGAATACTGTACAGGAAAGAGAGCGAACACTAGAGAGCACGCATGGACACTCCAGCCCATAAATGACGAATGTTCACTTTCTTAATCTAAACGGATATGGGTCCGTAGAGTATGTCGTGTGTGCCTAGAGTTCTAATGGCTCTGTAAAAGGCCAAGTCGTCTCAGTAGCGACCTTAAACTTTCTAAGCCCTTCGTCTGTGTGTTGGGGGGCTTCGAGATGTTGCCGGGATATTGTTATGCCGTATATGGTGTGCGTCATTAGCCGGCAGTCAGTGATAAGCTGAGAGAGAGAGAGACTTATATAGTTACTCAGACCCTGTGTTCCAAACTTAGGTGATCTCTCTTCGCTTAAGGTCCATTTTTTTCCTTATGGTGATCTGTCCTTAAAAAAAACCCTTTGTGAGAACACCAAGAGAGAGAGATGGGGGGTAGGGGAGGCAGTGTATCTAATCGTTATTCGGTCGGTAGTGTTGAGGGCGGCACCGAGAGAGAGGACGGAACATGCCCCGATGTGTGACAAGCGACTCAAAAGTGAGTCTTAGAATAATAAAAGTGCCTCAGTTTTTACACGTGTTTTTCATTTCCCTGTGTGTGTGTGTGTGTGTGTGTGTGTGTGTGTGTGTGTGTGTGTGTGTGTGTGTGCTTACCTATTTGCAATTCTGTCGCACACCTTCCCTTAGCAAGGAGGGTAACATTTTTCCTGCCCGCCGATGTCTTGCCTATCTGTGTCTTTGCCCTTTACAGAGATATCAAAACACGGATTAGCATGGTCACCAAATACATGATAACATCCTTAGGTGAATGTCTTCAGCTGATTAACTTTTAGGTAAACTCGGATTAAAACTGACAATGAGGGCGAATTATGATACAGACGAACAGTGCAACAGCGTACGTCCCTGCCAACTGGTATTTAGATGTTCGTGAGGTGACGGCCTAGGGATTTCTTAATTTTATCCATATTTTTTTTTCCTTACTACTAATTCGACGTTTTGGCCTATAAGCAGGATGTGGTTTACCCGTCCCTCTTGCATTTGTCATTTTCATTTTCACTCATCTCGGTTCTTTATGCTTCGAGGGCCTCAAGATGCTGCGGAGCTCAAAGGAACTGCTTATGTTTCTTATCGGATAATGCCGGCTCTGCTCACTGCGACCCCGTTTTATTTCATCATTATCTTCCCGGCCCATTTGTAAGCCTTTCGACAATGCTAAGAGCTGTATGGCCGCGTCATGTGCTATTCGGTTATCTCTTCGTGAAGTGGCGACCCAGAGATAGTCCACCGCGACCCACCCTGTGGCATCGCCCGCCAGAAAAAAAACATTGTCCAACATTAAGCACCATCTTCGCTCCTTCACCCCTTACTTGCTTATCGTGACACCATTAAGTGGAGAGTTTCGTCATTAACTTCCGGTAAACTCAAGGAAGGGGCTATTACACTGGGCAAATTTTCCGTGGATCTTCAGTCAAACCACGATTTCCGCTGGCGTGGTTCTCTTATTTCCGTGGGTTTCTGACGTGTCCACGATCTTCCAAAGCTACGGTAGATTGCATCGAAGGACGACGGTACTACTCACCATCATCATCAACAGCAATAACAAGAAACAAATGAGAACCACGCTAGCGGAAATCGTGGTTTGACTGAAGATCCACGGAAAATTTGCCCAGTGTAATAGCCCCTTTAACGTTTTGATGGAGAAAGTCTGTTCGCTCCAGGGCCATCGACTGGCAAAAGCGTTGCTCAGCAGATGACATCACCGTCGCTCCTTTACTCCCATCCGGTTTATCGCGACACCAAAAAGTGGAGAGTTTTGTCATCAGCTTCCGGTTAATTATCAATCAGCCGTATCGTGTTAATGGAAAAAGTCCGTTTGCTCCTGTGCCATCGACCGCCCAAAACATTGCTCAACAGATGGCACCGCCTTGCCTCCTTTATCCCCAACCTGTTTATCGTGACATCAAAAAGTGAGGAGTTTCGCCATCAACTTCCTGTTAATTATCATTCAGCCATAACGTGTTGATTGAGAAAGTCCGTTTGCCGGCACCCTCCGTGGATGAAATCATACCAAGAAACGCATTTATAACATACCCTAAGAGAAAGTAACGATGTAGCTGATGCTGTTGCCAAACTTTGATCACTGTTTTCGTCATGGCCGCTGGGACGGACTTTATAAGGGTAGAACACGTACTCTAAAAACCCTGAACTAGAGGTCCCGTCTCACGCCGCCTTATCAGCATGCATACCTAGGCGCGAGGGACACGCAGTATTGACAGTTAAGTCAGCAACCAGCGGCAGGGAGATGAAAGTGAAGGCGGCGAGGCTGTTACGCATGGAGGGGCTGGATCGTGGAGGCTGTGGCGAGGAGAGAGTGTTACGGGGCTCCTTGGTTACCTAGTTAAGGCGACCACGTCAACCACAGTTCTTTACGTGGGCTGCAGGTAATGGTAACGATGTCTGACTCGCCTTCGTTATTACTGAGTTAACCCTGCATACCTGTGTCTTCCCTTGATCTCTTTATTATTGCTTAGTTAACCCTGCGTAGCTGTGTGAGTCTTTCCTTGATCTCTTTGTTATTGCTTAGCTAACCCTGCGTAGCTGTGTGAGTCTTTCCTTGATCTCCTTGTTATTGCTTAGCTAACCCTGCGTACAGCTGTGCCATAGTCTTTCCTTGATCTCTTTCCGCCTCCAAGGCCCAGGGTTTGACTAAGGAAGAAACCTAAGCCCTAGAAAAGAGGTATCAATATGAGTCAGTCCCGTAAATAGCAACCGTTGAAAAAATAAACATATCGACTTATCGGATACTCTCTTGAATTATTCTCTCTCTCAAAGATCAATGTATTCAGCTCTGTATACTTCTTATCTACTTCTATAACATAAGCCGGGAGTTCAGCTGGTACACTACTATGCAAACAAACTGAATAAATATATAGGTAAATAAAGACGTCAATAGGTAGATAAATATATATAAAAGAAAATCTCCGTGTATCGTCAAGGCTACAAGCGAGCAGTTTCTAACCAATAATGTATCCTGTGTGTCTCGATCGCCTGCTGCACGCTTCCTGCTTTTACTACAAGGAACGCACTTGACTGCTTGCCTTCCGCTGCTTTTACCTAGAGGTTAGTGAAAGCGATTATTGCTATTATTATTATTATTATTATTATTATTATTATTATTATTATTATTATTATTATCATTATCATTATCATTATTATTATTATTATTATTATTATTATTATTATTATTATTATTGTATTGTGAGTATAATTTTGTTTATTACTTGTATTTTTAATCGAACTGAACTCCTACTACTGCTACTACTACTGCTACTACTACTATTACTACTACTACTACTACTACTACTATTACTACTACTACTGCTGCTGCTGCTGCTGCTAATGATAATAATAGTAATAATGACACAATGATATCGATTACAACAAATATATAATAATGAGGATGATGGTGATGATGGTATGAGTGAAAAAGGAGAATGAGGAAGAAAAAGAAGAGGAATCCCCAGCGGCGTAGCAAGGGCAGGGGCAGCGGAGAGGTGGGGGTGGGCGGCACTCGTTAGGGGGCGGCAAATAAAGCCTTTCTTTCTTTTTGTTTATGTGACACTGAACACTATTT
The DNA here is from genome assembly GCF_024679095.1 of Eriocheir sinensis. Lineage (NCBI taxonomy): Eukaryota > Metazoa > Arthropoda > Malacostraca > Decapoda > Varunidae > Eriocheir > Eriocheir sinensis. The sequence goes on from NC_066537.1 coordinate 15,666,615, forward strand.
TTTTTAACAATATGGGACTGAATATCAAATTCTCAACTAAATTAACAATAAATCAGAAGGAACATATCTATTTAACGATGCAGCTGCCAGTCTGTCATATATCGCTCGGTTGTTTTGTCGCGAAACTCCGAAATAAGTCTAGATTGTCTCAGTAGTTTAATATTATCGCTCAGTTACAGCGTCGCGAAATTCCCCGAAGTTCCTTAAGAACACCTACTTGAGGTCTGCAATGAGACACTTCGTTTGAGAAATTTGGCCATTTTGTCCATGGAGCACCAACTGACAGGAGAATTGGACTTTGATGATGTGCTTCAGGATTTTGCAAGGAAAAAACAAGAAAGAAGAATTTTTGATATGCCTAGACAGCTTTTTATTTTATTGCTATTTTTTTTTATTTAATGGAAATCTGAATCATGTTTTCCCTAATTTTTTTGGCTTATTTTTTTTTGGACTTTTTTCATTCCCAGTAAATAAAATGAAAATTAAGGTAGCCTAGATGTTTTATTCAAGGGTCGAGGGATAAGGTGGGGGGGGGGGTGCCAAGTTGAAAGTCCGCCCGGGGCAAATCACCTCGATACGCTACTGGGAATCCGGCCCCAAGTTAATGGATGTAGCTGTATAGTATTAGGTTTGTAATGAATATTAGGTCTAGTTTATTAGTGGCATCTGAAAGGAGTCATTGTCCTATAATTATGAAAAATAATAAGACTAATATTCATGTCCCTCCTTTTGTAAGTGATAAGTGTCATCCAATCATGTATGATGCAAATAATACCTGCAGTGCAACTATATAGGGTTCCTGTTTTGCGGGCTTGTGTCTTGGGGTTGAAGGCTTGCCCTTGCTGACATCATGCTGCGGCACTGGGGTTCGAGCCGCCCCCCCCGCTGTCTCGAAACATGGATAATAACGAGCGCACAATAGGTACTACGTAGTATATCAGTGCTGCTTTCGTCACAAAGATCAAGGCTGTATATACCTAGAATCAAGGTGAGTTTAATGAAAGCCCAAATAAATTAAACTTAGGTCAAACAGAAGATTCGTTTCACGTAAAAATTTAAACTCACCAATGAACGCGGCCGCCATGTTCAGCACAGACTTTTATGTGTGGCTGTTGTTTACGGTTCGCGGGCGGTACGAGAAGATTTTGTGCTTTTTTTATGCGAGTGTACAGCTTCGGGAGGACCTTCTTAATAAATAATTGTGTGTGAAAAGTGAACAGCGCATCGCCAGGAGCCACGAGAAGCTTCACGCGCCGCCCTGGCAGCCATAACAGCGGGGGACACATCGGACAGGCGGGGCAGCCATGCCTGACCCTTCATGGTGAGTCAGACGCTGCACAAACCTTGGTATGTTCGTGTAGCTGTGATTTCCACAGCCAAAGTAGTATGATTCATGTTTCATTTGCACAAGAGGAGATAGGGAGAGAGTATTCTGATGCATCAAGCACAACTTACTGTAGACAGACAAACTATGAGGCTACATTCTAGACGTATTGGCGCTTCGGTTCGCCTCTTTGAAAAGCCTCTCGTAGAAGTTCCTGGGATTTTCATGGACTGTTGTGGGATCCTGGCGATAGTTTTACACACCTTCTGTATCTTCAATGGGAAAATCACCCATGAAAACCAGGTTAAAGTTCTCTGTGGCCTTGAAAAATGATCGTTATGAAAACCCGATACGTTTTAAAAATAAGGACCTAGGGGGCCGTATTACAAGTCGAATGCGAGAAGTTTCGGGTCCCTACAAAGGTCGGTCTAGGGGCCGTATATTACAAGTCCAATCCGAGAAGTTTCGGGTCCCCACAGAGTTATTCATCCCGAAATCTGTAGGGTAATACGGCTCTGCGCAGCCTATGTATGACTGCCTCCACTTCCCCCCTTCCTACCCCGGCCCACGCAATTATAAGAGTGCGTCGGCGCCTAAAGTGTTTAATATTCAGGGAGACGAGTGTTATAAAGGACGGGATGAAGCTGCTGAAGAGAAAAATATACGATGCAGTTATACAATAATGCTCAGTAATCTAAGAGCGGCGATAAAGTTTATTATGTCACTGAACTTAATATCAACGTTATGAAACACACACACACACACACACTCTCTCTCTCTCTCTCTCTCTCTCTCTCACCAATAAACGATAAAGTGATGCAATATATACAGGGATGAATTTATTATTATCATTATTATTATTATTATTGTTGTTGTTATTGGTATTACTTTACTACTACTACTACTACTACTACTACTACTACTACTACTACTACTACTACTACTACTACTACTACTACTACTACTACTACTACTACTACTACTACTACTACAACTACTACTACTACTACAACTACTACTACAACTACAACTACGCAACTACTACTACTTTATTATTATTATTACTGCTTTGTCCTCACAGTCCCTATCACCACCACCACCACCGCCGCCACCTCTACCACCTCGCACGATGGTAAGTAACACGTTTTTTGAGTTCCTTGTGTGCCTTTTTGAGCTTTCGTTTATATTGTGGGTAACAGTGACATTGTGAGCTAAAGGGGCATCATGTTTGCTTAGGTCGATGGTGAGTCTTCGTATGAAAAGGAGGTTAGGTATGCTTGAAGACAGAGTGCCAGTTTGACAGTCCACTACAGCAAGTTCGTACGCTCCCTAACCAAACACGAAATACTACGAAAATTCCTTGTCTAGTGTTTGGCGTCGATATAAAAAGGAGGAAATTTTAGGAAACCACACGGGAACCACACGGGAAATCTCTCTAGTATCTGGTATTGAATAGAAATAGCGGATCATTGAGGAGAATATAGTTTGGTTTGGGCGCTTACAATGGCTGGGTTGGACTGTCGAACTGGCCCAGAGTGTGCGAACATTACCTCCGTGAACCTGGGAAAGTGAATGATTCTAACCCTTCTTTGGCTGAAATATTTCGATTTTTCCCTCTTTATTTGACGTCAGTGGTGAACGAACATTCGGGATTTTTTTGTATCTCTCCTTATTTGTTTTTTTCTCTTCTGTTTTCTTTCTTTTATGTTGTTTTGTTTCCCCCTTTTTTTTTTGTTTCCAGCAGACCTTTTTCGTTTCTAGTGAACCTATTTGTCTTCTTTGTTTTTGCCGTTAAACTGCCTCCTTTACTATAAAAAAAATAGCATTCATTGTGTGCGTTGTGTTTGCGATGAGAATGTATTATTTTTTCTCGTAATATGAAGTGAATCGATTCTTATCTGCGTTCCATTTGGTATCTCTCTCTCTGTGTGTGTGTGTGTGTGTGTGTGTGTGTGTGTGTGTTTACTACTACCACCATAACTACTACTACTTCTTCTTCTTCTACTACTACTACTACTACTACTACTACTACTACCACCACCACTACCATTACCATTACCATAACATTTGCTTGCCAGTCGTCACCGTCGTAGTAGGTCAGTCTGTGTTACTATTATCTATGCGTGGATCGCCAACGTGCGGATGGTGAATGAGAACGCATTGTACCCGGCATTCAGACCAACACCACCATTGTTTGTATGGGTGTGCTGGTGTTCCTGGTGCTGTTGTTGCTGGTTCTGGTGATTGGTAGCTAAGCGCCGTGTGAGGCCAAGGATCTAGCCTTCAGGGACTCTCTGTTGACGCAATCACAACAACACCAGTGAAGGACTTGCATTGATTTTAATACCTAGAGGGCAGCACTTATTCTCGGCCCCTCTGTTGTTTTTCTGATCGTTCGTTAGAAGTGGAAGGAGTCTGCCATACTGATATTGTCGGGACCGGTCTCATTGCAATGGGCTAGAGCTGTGGTTCTTTCTTTTACACTACCATACCTCCTCTAGAAATGGGCCCTTCTCTTTTCACTACCATATCTCTCCTGGAAATGGGCCCTTCTTCCTTTTCACTACCATACCTCTTCTGGAAATGGGCCCTTCTTCCCTTTTCACTACCATACCTCTTCTGGAAATGGGCCCTTCTTCCCTTTTCACTACCATACCTCTTCTGGAAATGAGCCCTTCTTCCCTTTTCACTACCATACCTCTTCTGGAAATGACCCCTTCTTCCCTTTTCAATACCTCTTCTGGAAATGAGCCCTTCTTCCCTTTTCAATACCTCTTCTGGAAATGAGCCCTTCTTCCCTTTTCACTACCATACCTCTTCTGGAAATGGGCCCTTCTTCCCTTTTCACTACCATACCTCTTCTGGAAATGAGCCCTTCTTCCCTTTTCACTACCATACCTCTTCTGGAAATGGGCCCTTCTTCCCTTTTCACTACCATACCTCTTCTGGAAATGGGCCCTTCTTCCCTTTTCACTACCATACCTCTTCTGGAAATGGGCCCTTCTTCCCTTTTCACTACCATACCTCTTCTGGAAATGAGCCCTTCTTCCCTTTTCACAACCATACCTCTTCTAGAAATGAGCCCTTCTTCCCTTTTCACTACCATACCTCTTCTGGAAATGGGCCCTTCTTCCTTTTCACTACCATACCTCTTCTAGAAATGAGCCCTTCTTCCCTTTTCACTACCATACCTCTTCTGGAAATGGGCCCTTCTTCCTTTTCACTACCATACCTCTTCTGGAAATGGGCCCTTCTTCCCTTTTCACTACCATACCTCTTCTAGAAATGAGCCCTTCTTCCTTTTCACTACCATACCTCTTCTGGAAATGAGCCCTTCTTCCCTTTTCACTACCATACCTCTTCTGGAAATGAGCCCTTCTTCCCTTTTCACTACCATACCTCTTCTGGAAATGAGCCCTTCTTCCTTTTCACTACCATACCTCTTCTGGAAATGAGCCCTTCTTCCCTTTTCACTACCATACCTCTTCTGGAAATGGGCCCTTCTTCCTTTTCACAACCATACCTCTTCTGGAAATGAGCCCTTCTTCCCTTTTCACTACCATACCTCTTCTGGAAATGAGCCCTTCTTCCCTTTTCACTACAATACAACTCCTGGAATTCTCCCCTTCTTCCTTTTCACTACCATACCTCTTCTGGAAATGAGCCCTTCTTCCCTTTTCACTACCATACCTCTTCTGGAAATGGGCTCTTCTTCCCTTTTCACTACCATACCTCTTCTGGAAATGGGCCCTTCTTCCCTTTTCACTACCATACCTCTTCTGGAAATGGGCCCTTCTTCCCTTTTCACTACCATACCTCTTCTGGAAATGAGCCCTTCTTCCCTTTTCACTACCATACCTCTTCTGGAAATGAGCCCTTCTTCTCTTTTCACTACCATACCTCTTCTGGAAATGAGCCCTTCTTCTCTTTTACTACCATACCTCTAAAAATGAGCCCTTCCCTCCACACCTCCGTTGCATATATAGATAAAATTCCCTCACAGATTTTTCAAACAATGGTTAGCTCAAGTAGACTATAGAAAATTAAAGTAAATAAAGGCGATAATTTTGCATTTTATCATAAACTCCTCAACATTACCCCAAGCTCTTGATAACGGTAACAGATATTGTAACAACAGAAATTCCAACTTTTCCCCCAATCTCGCGCACCCCTGGAAATTACGAACGCATCCCTTGTGGATCGCGCCCCCCAGTTTAAAAACCACTGGCCGAGAGAGAGAGAGAGAGAGAGAGAGAGAGAGAGAGAGAGAGAGAGAGAGAGAGAGAGAGAGAGAGATTGTAATATGGGCATAGTTTCTTTGATAGCAGAGATCGTACCAAACAACTTACTACCAAGATTACTTTAAAGGGGCTATTACACTGGGCAAATATTCCGTGGATCTTCAGTCAAACCACGATTTCCGCTGGCGTGGTTCTCAATTGTTTCTTGTTATTGCTGCTGATGATGGTGAGTAATACCGTCGTCCTTCAGTGAAATCTACCGCAGCTTTGGAAGATCGCGGACACGTCAGAAAACCACGGAAATAGGAGAACCATGCCAGCGGAAATCGTGGTTTGACCGAAGATCCACGGAAAATTTGCCCAGTGTAATAGCCCCTTAAGACAGACAAGGGTACCCAATCTGACCGATATTCTCAGGCGCTTTCGGCCCCACAAGTATTTCCAAAGGCTATAAAAGAGATTGGTCGGGTTCTCATGAGTGGTTTTATGTTTATAGTGCGGAAGCCTTGCCAAACTATCACTAGGCTCATAAAACTACCCTTGGAAATACCCACAACGTTTACGAAAGCCTTATCAAACGTGCGTGTGTAAGCCCGGAAACGTTTGAGACGACGGGTGTTGGTTCGTTAGTGCCCAATAGCAAACCAAGCCTACTTTAAGACAAGACATTCATTAGTACCAGATAAGAGAGAAAAGTACCCAGCCTTGTTCATAATTTTAGTACCATATAAGAGAGAACAGCGCTCAGTCTGGTTCATTAGTACCAAGACGGGCGTTCCTGAGGCCTGGAAGTGGGCGTCTTTTTTATCTTCTTCTTCTTCTTCTTCTTCTTCTTCTTCCTCTTTATATTCTTTTTTTTCTTCTCCTTCTTCTTCTTCTTCTTCTTCTTCTTCATCTTCATCTTCTTCATCTTCTTCATCTTCTTCCTCCTCCTCTTCTTCTTCTTCTTCTTCTTCTTCTTCTTCTTCTTCTTCTTCTTCTTCTTCTTCTTCTTCTTTATCTTCTTCTTCTTCTTCTTCTTTTTCTTCTTTTTTTCTTCTTCTTCTTTATCTTCATCTTCATCTTCCTCATCATCTTCATCTTCTTCATCTTCTTCTTCTTCTTCTTCTTCTTCTTCCTCCTCCTCCTCCTCCTCCTCCTCTTCTTCTTCTTCTTCTTCTTCTTCTTCTTCTTCTTCTTCTTCTTCTTCTTCTTCTTCTTCTTTATCTTCATCTGCATCTTCTTCATCTTCTTCCTCCTCCTCCTCTTCTTCTTCTTCTTCTTCTTCTTCTCCGTTTGCAGTGAAGGAAGCAAAAATAAATAACACAACAAAGCCCACTAGCATTGCTCCAACAAAATAAATCAGAGGAATGTGGCCAAAGCAGAGGTCAGTTAGCGCCGTGACCGTTACCCTGCCCCCGGTCCTTGCCCCGCCTGTTGCCACCCTGCTGCGCTTGCTCGCTTCTTGTCCGCCCGCCGCTGCCTTATCTGTGTGCCATGTGTTATCAGGGTGGGTGAGAGAGAGAGAGAGAGAGAGAGAGAGAGAGAGAGAGAGGGGGATGTGGTTAGCATCAGTGCAGGGTGAAAGTATAAACACGTCACCATACATTGTAGGGTACTAAATTAGACCACCACCACCACCACCACCACACACCAACACCAACACCACACACCATCACCATCATTACCACCAACACCAACACCGACACTACATACCACCACACATTACCATCAACACTACAGCAACATCAACAACAACAACAGCAACCACCACCACCACCACCACCACCGCTCCTACTACTACTACTACTACTACCACTACTACTACTACACATACCATACATATATTGCAGGAGAGGGAGGAGGAGGAGGAGGAGGAGGAGGAGGAGGAGGAGGAGGAAAGGGAGATATGCGAAGTGAAGGAGGGGGGGAGAGAATGAAAGGTGTGTGTGTGTGTGTGTGTGTGTGTGTGTGTGTTGACATGCCAATGGGAAGTTGACAAAAAAGGGGGAGAAGTGAAAGGGCGAGGTGGGTGAAGGGAGTAAGAAACAGTTGAACAGGTAAACAGGTGACTAAAAAAGGTGCCCAGGTAATGAGTTGATGACTTAGGAAGGTGTGAAGTCAGTGAACAGATGAGTTAGACGGACAGGTAACTCAGGAGAAAAGATAAATAAGAGATGCGAGAGGGTTAAATAGGTAGATAGTTAGACAGTTGACTTGAAAAGGTGACCAGTGAATGAAGTGATGACTTACGATGGTGTGAAGCCAGTGGAAAGATGACTTATGTGGACAAATGGTTGAAGTCAGTGATATGGCTGAGACATATGGCTCAAAAGGATAAGAAATGTGAAGACGGATGACTGGAGAGTGTTAGAAATAGGTAGACAGATAGAGAGATGACTGAAACAGGATCAATGGATGAACTGATGACTTACAAGTTCGTGAAGCCAGCGGAAAGATGACTTATGTGGACAAATGACTCCGAAAAATAAGAATTGAAGTTAAAGATGGCTGAAGGGATTTATAATTAGGTATAGAGGTAGAAAGATGACCTGATGAAGATGAAGATGAATGAACTGATGACTTACAAGTTCGTGAAGCCAGCGGAAAGATGACTTATGTGGACAAATGACTCAGAAAAATAAGAATTGAAGTTAAAGATGACTGAAGGGGTTTAGAATTAGGTGTTGAGGTAGAAAGATGACCTGATGAAGATGAATATGAATGAACTGATGACTTACGAAGATTTTGAAGCCAGTGAAGACATGGCTAAGACAGGTGGCTCAGAAAGATAAGAACTGAAAAGATAGATGACTGGAGAGCGTTATAAATAGGTAGACAGGTAGAGAGATGACTGAAGAAGGAAACCAATAGAAGAACTGATGACTTAGAAGGTCTTGAAGCCAGTGAAACGATGAGTAAGTGGGCAGGTGACTCAGAATAAGAGGTGAAGTAATAGATGACTGAGGAAGGTCATATATAGGTAAGCAGATGACAAAAAAGGTGATTATAGTTTGTTCACTTAAGTCTGACCCAAGCTGACAACATAAACCTAAGCGTGTTCGTAAGCACAGTGCAGATTAACAAAGTGCTACGTTAAAGAAAACTTGGAAGCCATAGCAGTAATCAATCAGCACTCAGCTTGCAAACACGCTTAGGTTTATGTTGTCAGCTTGGGTCAGACTTAAGCGAACAGACTATTTAGTGAAAGAATTGATGACTTAGACACATGTGAAGCCAGTGGACAAGTGACTTAGGGAACTGATGACGCTTAGAAAGGTAAGAAGTGGAATGACATAACTAAAAAAATAAGTTAAACAATTAGAGATATAACTAAAACGTGACTACTGAATGAGCTGATGACCTAGAGATGACTAGATAATCTGTTGGGAAATATAAACATTGGAATGGGTGATAAATAAAAAAAATGAGTTACACAATTAAATATATTAACAGGTGAACACTGAATGAGCTGATGACATAGAAACGTGTGCAGGTAGCTGAGAGATGACTAGATAATCTGTTGTAGCCACTTCCCTTGGAAATATAAACATTGGAATGGGTGATAAATAAAAAAAATGAGTTACACAATTAGATATATTAACAGGTGAACACTGAATGAGCTGATGTCCTGGAAACGTGTGCAGGTCTTTGAGAGGTGACTTGATAACCAGAAAGATAAGAAACGGAATGGCAGATAAATAAAATAAAAATAATTAGAGATATTAACAGATGACTACTGAATGAGTTGATGACCTAGAAACGTGTGCAGGTCTTTGAGATATGACTTGATAACCTGTTACTGAGAAAGATAAGAAACGGAATGGCAGATAAATAAAAAAAAATAATTAGATATATTAAGAGGTGACTACTGAATGAGCTGATGACCTGGAAACGTGTGCAGGTCTTTGAGAGGTGACTTGATAACCTGTTGTATAATTAGCCCCTTCACTGAGAAAGATAAGAAATGGAATGGCAGATAAATAAAATAAAAATAATTAGAGATATTAACAGGTGAACACTGAATGAGCTGATGTCCTGGAAACGTGTGCAGGTCTTTGAGAGATGACTTGATAACCTGTTGTATAATTAGCCGCTTCACTGAGAAAGATAAGAAATGTAACTGCAGATAAATAAATAAAAATAATTAGAGATATTAACAGATGACTACTGAATGAGCTGATGACCTGGAAACGTGTGCAGGTCTTTGAGAGATGACTTGATAACCTGTTGTATAATTATCCCCTTCACTGAGAAAGATAAGAAATGGAATGGCATATAAATAAAAAAAAATAATTAGAGATATTAACAGATGACTACTGAATGAGCTGATGACCTGGAAACGTGTGCAGGTCTTTGAGATATGACTTGATAACCTGTTGTATAATTAGCCCCTTCACTGAGAAAGATAAGAAACGGAATGGCAGATAAATAAAAAAAAATAATTAGAGATATTAACAGATGACTACTGAATGAGCTGATGACCTAGAAACGTGTGCAGGTCTTTGAGAGGTGACTTGATAACCTGTTGTATAATTAGCCCCTTCACTGAGAAAGATAAGAAATGGAATGGCAGATAAATAAAATAAAAAAATTAGATATTAACAGGTGGCTACTGAATGAGCTGATGACCTGGAAACGTGTGCAGGTCTTTGAGAGGTGACTTGATAACCTGTTGTATAATTAGCCCCTTCACTGAGAAAGATAAGAAACGGAATGGCAGATAAATAAAAAAAAATAATTAGATATATTAAGAGGTGACTACTGAATGAGCTGATGACCTGGAAACGTGTGCAGGTCTTTGAGAGATGACTTGATAACCTGTTGTATAATTAGCCCCTTCACTGAGAAAGATAAGAAGTGCAATGACAGATAAATAAAAAAATGAGGTAAACAGTTAGACACGTGGCCGAAACAGATGACCGATGAATGGACTGATGACCCACAAACGTATGAAGATAATTGAGAGGTGACCAAAGAAGCTGATGGATGAATTACCGCGTCACTTAGGTAAGAAGGGAATGACAGATAGCTAAAAATTGAGGTAAGGAAGCGACTAGTGAATAAGCTGAGGACCTAGAAACATATGCAGGTAGTTGAGAGATGACTTAAGACAGGAACTGATGCATAAACAGTCAGGTCAATTTGAAAGATAAGAAGGGAATGACAGATAGCTAAAAATTGAGGTAAGCTGATGACTGAAACAGGTGACTAGTGAATGAGCTGAGGACCTAGAAACATATGCAGGTAGTTGAGAGATGACTTAAGACAGGAACTGATGCATAAACAGTCAGGTCAATTAGAGAGATAAGAAGGGAATGACAGATAGCTAAAAAATGAGGTAAGGAGGCGACTAGTGAATGAGCTGAGGACCTAGAAACATATGCAGGTAGTTGAGAGATGACTTAAGACAGGAACTGATGCATAAATAGTCAGGTCAATTAGAGAGATAAGAAGGGAATGACAGATAGCTAAAAATTGAGGTAAGGAAGCGACTAGTGAATGAGCTGAGGACCTAGAAACATATGCAGGTAGTTGAGAGATGACTTAAGACAGGAACTGATGCATAGATAGCCAGGTCAATTAGAGAGATAAGAAGGGAATGACAGATAGCTAAAAACTGAGGTAAGCAGGTGACTGAAACAGGTGACTAGTGAATGAGCTGAGGACCTAGAAACATATGCAGGTAGTTGAGAGATGACTTAAGACAGGAACTGATGCATAGATAGCCAGGTCAATTAGAGAGATAAGAAGGGAATGACAGATAGCTAAAAATTGAGGTAAGCAGATGACTAAAACAGGTGACCAGTGAATGAGCTGAGGACCTAGAAACATATGCAGGTAGTTGAGAGATGACTTAAGACAGGAGCTGATGCATAGATAGCCAGGTCAATTAGAGAGGTAAGAAGGGAATGACAGATAGCTAAAAATTGAGGTAAGCAGATGACTAAAACAGGTGACCAGTGAATGAGCTGAGGACCTAGAAACGTATGCAGGTAGTTGAGAGATGACTTAAGACAGGAACTGATGCATAGATAGCCAGGTCAATTAGAGAGATAAGAAGGGAATGACATATAGCTAAAAACTGAGGTAAGCAGGTGACTGAAATAGGTGACCAGTGAATGAGCTGAGGACCTAGAAACGTATGCAGGTAGTTGAGAGATGACTTAACCCGGTAGCTGCAGGGATCGTGTTTCTTAAAGGCCCCTCTAAGCGAGAAAAATAAGAAAAAATCATCACTCTCGCAAACTATTTCATAATATATATCAACGCATTTGTCATCAGTTTATGCATCATCTCTTTTTTTGGGGTTACATCATGGCAAAAATTTGGCCCCCGTCGCTGGTAGTCGGTAAAGCCACAAATTTGGCCCGTCACTGCTTCCGGGTTAAGAAAAGGACTGATGCATAAATAGTCAGGTCAATTAGAGAGATAAGAAGTGAAATGGCAGATACCTAAAAAATGAGGTAAGGAGGTAGAGATATGATAGAAAAAGGTAATTAGTGAATGAACTTACCAAGGTGTGTAGATAGTGTAGACAGATGACCTAAGAAACTGATGTGTAAAAAGCCACGTGACAAACTGATAAGAAGTGGAATGACAGATAACGAAAAATTGAGGCAAGGTGGTAGAGATATGAGTGAAGTACGTTGGGCATTTTAATCATAGTGGCGATAAGTAAGCGGGGAAATTGATTAGTTACGCAAAAAAATAAAAGTTATGGTTAAGGGAGCTCTGTCATTGAAGTGCAAACTGTGGCGTGTACGGCGAATAGGCTGGAATTGAGCCGATAACTGGAATTGAACCGATAACTGGAATTGAGCCGATAACTGGAATTGAGCCGATAACTGGAATTGAGCCTATAACTGGAATTGAGCCGATAACTGGAATTGAGCCGATAACTGGAATTGAGCCGATAACTGGAATTGAGCCGATAACTGGAATTGAGCCGATAACTGGAATTGAGCCTATAACTGGAATTGAGCTGGTAACTGGAATTGAGCTGGTAACTGGAATTGAGCCGGTAACTGGAATTGAGCTGGTAACTGGAATTGAGCCGATAACTGGAATTGAGCCGATAACTGGAATTGAGCCGATAACTGGAATTGAGCTGGTAACTGGAATTGAGCCGATAACTGGAATTGAGCCGGTAACTGGAATTGAGCCGATAACTGGAATTGAGCCGATAACTGGAATTGAGCCTATAACTGGAATTGAGCCGATAACTGGAATTGAGCCGGTAACTGGAATTGAGCCGATAACTGGAATTGAGCCGATAACTGGAATTGAGCCGATAACTGAAATTGAACCGGTAACTGGAATTGAGCCGATAACTGAAATTGAACCGGTAACTGGAATTGAGCCGATAACTGAAATTGAACCGGTAACTGGAATTGAGCCGATAACTGAAATTGAACCGGTAACTGGAATTGAGCCGATAACTGAAATTGAACCGGTAACTGGAATTGAGCCGATAACTGGAATTGAGCCGATAACTGGAATTGAGCCGATAACTGGAATTGAGCCGATAACTGGAATTGAGCCGATAACTGGAATTGAGCCGATAACTGGAATTGAGCCTATAACTGGAATTGAGCCGATAACTGGAATTGAGCCGATAACTGGAATTGAGCCGATAACTGGAATTGAGCCGATAACTGGAATTGAGCCTATAACTGGAATTGAGCTGGTAACTGGAATTGAGCCGGCCCTGAAGAGGTTGCTCATAATTATTAACAAACTTGAACAAAAAAAGATCGAGGCGCTAATCACTTGACGATGGCAAAGTTGTATATTGAGGTTGGGTAGTAGAAACATTGTTAAATTATAAGAACGATTGTAAAGTTAAAGACAAGATAGAGCTGCTGACATCCGAATTGAACACACACCCTCATCATACTTTCTCTTATATAATCATGACTCACCACATCATCCTCTTCAGCCATTACTCTATATAATTTACTAGTCCACCACAACACAAAACTCTAAGGTCGGGATTGTAAGACACTTTCAGTTTTCACATCAGCTATTTCTAAAGGTCAAAGAGGAGATCACTCGGGTTCTAATGAGTGTTTCTTCAGGTTCATGGTACAGAAGGAGACTCACACTACCACCAGGGTCATAAAACTACCCCTGGAAATGCCCACAAACTCCTACGAAAGCCTTGTCAAATATGTGTTCTTGGGCTGCGATATGTCTTGTGATACGACTCTAACATTATATAACATTCTCCACCTTTATGTCCGATCTTAGTTCACTCCATCCATCCCGCTCTGTCATGTGTTCTAATTTCACCTCTCCACCTGGTCCTCTGTCTGCCCTGGCTGCTACAATATCTGGGTCGCTGCCACACTGTTACTCTAGCGGTCCATCTGTCATCCGTCGCACGCCAGAGATGACCTGCCTGAGTCCTCTTCTAGGTCTGAAGTAGCATTAGGATGTCTTGAAGCTCTGTCTGGTACTCAAGATGGTCGCTTCCTGCTCCTTCCATGTTACACCCAGGACGTTTTTTCTCCCCCTCTTATTCCACGTAACATCGGGACATTTTTTTTCTTTCCGTTTTTCATGTTACATCAGGACATTTTTTTCTTTCCCTCTTTTTTCCACGTTACATCCACCATTTTCTTTCTTCCCCCCCCCCCCCCCCGTCTCTCTCTCTCTCTCTCTCCCTCTCTCTCTCTCTGTTACACTCACCATTACTTTTCCTTTCCCTGTCTCTATATATCACAACCAGCATTTATTCCTCCCCCCCACCCCCTCTCTCTCTCTCTCTCTCTCCATGTTACACCAAGCATACGTATATTTTTCTTTCCCTCTCTCCATCATGTTACACCCAACGAGTTTTTTTTTTCTTTTCCCCTTTCTCCGTATTTCTCTTTCTTTCCCTCGGTAGCATATTTCTCTTTTTCCCTCTCCCCCTCTCTCTCTCTCCTCCTTCCTTCCCTCCCCCCTCTTTCCCTCCCCCCCTCACCCCCCTCCATTCCCCTTTTTCGCATCTTACCGAAATGTAACACCCAGCATATTTCTCTCTCTCCCTCTCCCTCTCTCTCCCTCTCCCTCTCTCTCCCTCCATCCCCTTTTTCGCATCTTACCGAAAGGGACAAAATAAAAAAGCAAGTCGATGGGTAAGTGACGTCGAGGTGTGAAAGGTAAGGAACAGGTGACTTTTAAGGGAGGGGGGAGGGAGAGGGGAGGGGGGGGGAAGGGGGGGGGAGCTGAGTTGGCAGGCGAGGATAAGGTGGTGTTGGCAGGTGATGGTGGTGGGGTTGGGGAGAGAGAGAGAGAGAGAGAGAGAGAGAGAGAGAGAGAGAGAGAGAGAGAGAGAGAGAGAGAGAGAGAGAGAGAGAGAGAGAGAGAGAGAGAGAGAGAGAGAGAGAAACTTCATCTATAGCCTCACCAAGAAGTTACTTTCTCTGCAAATGTCAGGAGGAGTTGGAGGAAGAGAAGCCGGGTTATCCTCCTCCTCCTCCTCCTCCTCCTCCTTCAATCCTCCTCCTCCTCCTCCTCCTTCTCCTGAATATGAAGGAAGGAATAGTGAAAAGAGGGATTAAGAAACAAAGAGACAGAACGGCAAAAGAGAGAGAGAGAGAGAGAGATGCTGAGTGCCTTGCCACATCAACAGCACAAAAAATGCCAGATGAGCAAAGGGGTGAAGGGGAGAGAGAGAGAGAGAGAGAGAGAGAGAGAGAGAGAGAGAGAGAGAGAGAGAGAGAGAGAGAGAGAAGGGACGACTTTTAATGGAGGGAACACTAAAAGGATGCTCAGCCCCTCCCTCCCTCTCCTCTTCCTCCTCCTCCTTCTCCTCCTTCAGAAATAGGAACCCTACATACAACATGAGTAAGATGCTTCTGCGGGTCGTGTTCATGAGGAGTCGGATCTTGGGGTCACCATCAACAGTGACATGAAACACACAAAGCACTGTTAGTCAGCTTGCAAAAAAATAAAAATAAAAACAAAGCCAATTCATAGTGAGGAACTTCGAGTGTAAGGGTCTGGGAGCAGTGTTGCCCGTCTAACTCTTTGGTGAGGCCTCGCCTAGAATAAGCAGTGCAGTTTTGGTCCCTAATGTACAGGAACGTCGGAAGGGGAGCAGCGATGCGTTGTGGATATTGCACCATCGTTGAATCCACACACGTGCGAAGAACGACTCAAGGGACTCAAACTTTACATTGGAGAAGAGACGACTGGGGATGGATCTGATGTAGGTCCTCAGATACCTGGATAAATTCAGTAACGTCGATCACTCTACGTTTTATTGCGCTCCAAACTAACCCGAGCGAGGGGATGCATGGTATACATTATATAGGCGCATGGCAGATGCACATCCGACCAGACAAATGCCAACTGTTGAGATTCACCAAAGCTCACAACCCAATCCATCACATTTACATTCTTCATAATTCAGAAGTTGAATCAGTCCACACACAAGTATCTTGGTGGCCACCTATCCACTAACCTTAAGTTCAACACCCACATAGACCACATCAGTGCCACAGCCAACCGAACTCTGGGGTTCTTGAGGAGGAATTTACATAACTGCACACCTGACATTAAACACATAGCTTATGACACACTTGTGAGACCAACACTTGAATACTGCTCCACGGTGTGGGATCCTTACACACACAGAAACATTGATAGGCTACAACAGGGTTGGCAAAAACCAATGGTTAAAAAAAAACATGTTTTTTTTTTGGTTACAACCAGTTTTTGTTTTTGTTTCAACCAGTTTTTTTTTTCTTTAAACCACATTTTTTTTCTTTCCAGTATTTTTATTCCAGTAATTCTATCCATATATACATATATGAATTTGAAAATAGATTATATATAGATTTAGAGATGGATTTAGCAAAATATTCATTTGATCTTCATGCAATCTGTAAAAGAGGCAAAATGCAGCTTCTCTAACATGCTTTTTAATTGCAATGTTAAAGAGTAGTAAAATATGAACGACCTCTTCTAATTTTGCAGTTGCATGCTACAAAAACACTTGTAAGAGAGAGAGAGAGAGAGAGAGAGAGAGAGAGAGAGAGAGAGAGAGAGAGAGAGAGAGAGAGAGATTAAATGCAGCGAGGCAGAGAGGAGGGAAGAAAGGGAGAGAGAAATGGAGGGAAAGGAGAAAGATAGGAGAGGAAGGGAAGGAGAGGAGGGGAGGGGAGTTGAGAGAAGAAGGGAGGGGGGGGGAGAGGTGGTGAAAAGGCAAGGGGGAGGAAGGGAGGGAGAGGAGGGGGGAGTGGAGTGATAGAGGGGAGGGAGGGGGGGATGGGAGTGGTGACAAGGGAGTGGGTAGGAGGGGAGGGAGGAGAGGAGGAGAATGAAGGAACTAATTACAGTGATTCCGTCTGCAAGACTTGAGAGAGAGAGAGAGAGAGAGAGAGAGAGAGAGAGAGAGAGAGAGAGAGAGAGAGAGAGAGAGAGAGAGAGAGAGAGAGAGAGAGAGAGAGAGAGAGAGAGAGAGAGAGAGAGAGAGAGAGAGAGAGAGAATCACCCTTGGGTTCTATTTCGTATAATTAAAAGTAAAGATAAAAGATAAGAAGACGAAGAAAGAAAACAAGAACAAGAACAAAAACACGAATGCAGAAAGTGGCAACAATAAAAATAAATTAAAGCAACAACATTAATAACTACAACAACAAGAGCAACAACAACAGCAACAGCAACAATAGCAACTACTACTACTTGCTAGCTGCATATCTCCTCCCGTCCCGCGGCCCCGCTGCTCTCGACTTTCTACTCTTGCTCACCCCTATACTGTCCAAACCCCTTCCTTATGCAAGACTTAACCAGCACCTTCCGCTAGTAAACTCTCGAACAGCCTCCCTTTGTCTGTATTTCCTCCTGCCTATGATTCGATATCTTTCAAGAGAGGAATGTCACGACACCTTCTCCTGAAATTGAACTCTCCTTCGACACCTTGTTCTGATTGCGTTTGTTGGAGCAGCGATTAGCGGGATTTTTTACTGACTTTTCGTTTAGTGCCCTTGAGATGTCTCCACTGATTAAAAAAACTACTACTACTACTACTACTACTACTACTACTACTATTATAATTTCACCACCACCATCACCAATAGTAATAATAATAATAATAATAATAATTATAATAACACCAACGCTATACCACTAATCTTAATCAGGAGGGATTGTAAGGATTTGGTCACTATTCATTCGCTCATTCGCTTTCATTTATTCACTTTCACTCGCTCACTTTCATTCACTTTCATTTGCTTACTCACTTTCACTCACTCACAGCAAGAGTAGTAGTATGTATCAGCAGCAGTATTGTAGCAGAGGAAGTAGTAGTAGTAGTAATAGTAGTAGTAGAGTAGTAGTAGTAGTAGCAGTAGTAGTAGTAGTAGTTGTAGAAGTAGAAGTAATAGTAGTAGTAGTAATAGTAGTAGTAGTAGCAGTAGTAGTAGTAGTAGTAGTAGTAGTAGTAATGGTGGGAGTAGTAGTAGTAGTAGTAGTAGTAGTAGTAGTAGTAGTAGTAGTAGTAGTAGTAGGAGGAGGAGGAGGAGAAGTTCAATCAGCAGCGTAAGGCGTAGTAACAGGTGTGACAGCAGGTGTGATAGCGGCAACACCTGTGATCGCATAGTAACAGGGGTAGTAGTAGTAGTAGTAGTAGTAGTAGTAGTAGTAGTAGTAGTAGAAGTAGTAGTAGTAGTGTCAGCAGTAGTAGCAGTAGCTGTAGTAGTAGTAGTAGTAGTAGTAGTAGTGGCAGTAGTGGCAGTCAGTCAATCATTAATCAATATTTGTTTCATAATTCTCAGTAAGCTAAATTACCTAACTGATTTTGTATGAACCTCAATGCAAATTTGTAATCCTCTTGTAGGTTCATGACTGTGTGCCCAAATAATGCTTGCCGACACTGTCTCCATAGCTTTGTACGTGAACGAATGTTTCCTTAAACAAAATATGAAATAATCCAAACGTGTCTCTGTTGAACACAACGTCTTATCAAGAGTTCCTTCTCTCAAATGACTTCAATTATCCGACGTGTACTAAAGCCGTCCAGGGACAAAGCCTAAAGACTAAAGATATGTAGTTACGTTATGAGCAACTCCGTGACCACTAGTATACAAGGGACTTCCTCTTTCTTATCTTCCTCACGGCACGTGCTGCTGCACACGTTGTGAAAATACCATCAAAGACAGGAAGCCATCGCTCTTATCCATAATACGGTATACAGAGTGACGAAAAAAAAAAGACTGACTTGCATTTCCATAAAAAACCCCCATTAAATTTACACTATGAAGTATTTTGTCTCATTTGTACAGATTTTTTAACTCAGGTTGTGTGTTAGCACATGCTCCAGTGTCTGTATCCATTGACTGCCTCTTATTGGTTAGTTACTCCGTCCCATTCATAACACTTTGAGTCTTGTCATGGATAATAATTTATCTTAATTTTGAGGCATTAAACGTCAACTTTATAGGTTTTCTATACTTTCCTTCAAAAGTGTTCGATAAAGATACCAGGATTACCTCGTGACTCAGACAGCCATCCGCCCAGGGAGTAATGTTCAATCCAAGTGTAACTAACCGACACCAACCTTCATGCCAGAAATAGTCTTCATCGCCTCGTCAGTGTGTGATATAAAAAGAATTGGAGGCAAGATCTCCCCTTGTCGTGCACTGGAGTTTATATTGTTGTTGTTGTTGTTGTTGTTGTTGTTCTTGTCGTTGTTGATGATGATGATGATGTATCGTTATTACCATGCGTAGTAAAAGGTGTGGCAGTGGCAGCAGGTGTGACAGGCTTGTAACAGGTGTGGCAGCAGGTATGGCCTCACTATACACCCACTCCGTAACGAACAACATCACCCAATTACGCCAGCCACGTGTGTGTACCCTTCAGGTGTGTGCATGTGTGTGTGTGTGTGTGTGTGTGTGTGTGTTAGCAACCGACATTGTTCGTTGGAGGAGAAAAAAATGCGAGATTGTAAAGAAAGAATATGATCATGAAAAGAGGAGGAGGAGGAGGAGGAGGAGGAGGAGGAGGAAGGAGAAGGAGGAGGAGGAGGAGGAGGAGGAGAAAAAGCAGGAAACTGAGGACGAGAAGGAACAAGAGGAAAAGGAAATGGAGGAGGAGGAGGAGGAGGAGGAGGAGGAGGAGGAGGAGGAGGAGGAAAAACTGTCTATCCATCAATTTTTTTTTTATTCAGTTCATGGAAAGACATTTAATCAACCCATTTTAATCAGCCTGAAATATTCTTTCCTATGTTTTGTGTTTCTCTTTTTTATTCTCTTTTGTATTGGCAGCGTGTTGACAGGTGCGAGACAGGTGTGTGTGTGTGTGTGTGTGTGTGTGTGTGTGTGTGTGTGTGTGTGTGTGTGTGTGCGTGACCCAGCAGGTGAGGGAGATAATATATACACAAACAAACATACAAACATATACACCCTTACAAACAAAAACAGTACAGGTAACAGTGAAATGTACGAGGTGTTTTGAGTACACACACACACACACACACACACACACACACACACACACACACACACACACACACACACACACACACACACACACACACACACACACACACACACACACACACACACACACACACACACACACACACACACACACACACACACACACAGAGTGACGCCACAAAAGCCGATATTGAGCCGTGTGTGTGTGTGTGTGTGTGTGTGTGTGTGTGTGTGTGTGTGTGTGTGTGTGGAGAGAATCACGGAATTCCCCCCTCCCCTTCCCTCTCCCCTTCTCTTTCCTCCCTACTATTTTTTCCTCCCTTCCCTTCGCTTTCCTCCTCCCTTTCCTCCACTTCTTCCCTTCTCCCAATCTCTCTCCCTTCAGTTCTCTTTCCTCATCTGTGACCTCTATTATCTCCCCCTCCTCCTCCTCCTCCTCCTCCTCCTCCTCCTCCTCCTCCTCCTCCTTTTCTTCCTTCCCTCTCTTGTGCCTTCAGTGAGCGGAGAATTAGTAGTTTGTTGTTGTTGTTGTTGTTGTTGTTGTTGTTGTTGTTGTTGTTGTTGTTGTTGTTGTTGTTGTTGTTGTCACTTGTTATTAATCTCAGGTCCAATACGAATGTTGTTCTTTTTGTTGTTGTTTACCGTTTCTCTCGATGTATTGTATTGTTTTTTACTTCTTGTTTTTCTCTTGTTTTTTTTCTTCCTCTTTTTTAACTTTATTGATAGTTTGTTTTTTCGTGTGTGTGTGTGTGTGTGTGTGTGTGTGTGTGTGTGTGTGTGTGTGTGTGTGTGTCTTTACGTCATATATATTTTTTTTATTTGCCTCATTTCTTGTTGATTTTTTATTTTACTTTTTAGATTATTGTGGTTTTGTTTTGTAGTTTTTTTTGTATTTTTTTTTTGTTTGTCTATTTTTTGTAATTTTGTGTTTGTTTTGTATTTTTTTGGTTTTGTTTTGAGATTCTGTTTTTGTTTCGTCATTTTATTTTTGTTTTATCATTTTGTTTTTGTTTACTACTACTACTACTACTACTACTACTACTACTACCACTACTTGAGAAACCACTTACCGTAGCAGTTATCTCCTCCCATAATGCTTAAGCAACACCTCTTCACCGGTAACCCTAATTCTTTGAGGGGGACCTACTCCGACACACACACACACACACACACACACACACACACACACACACACACATACATACACACAGTTCATTCGGGGAGAGTACCTACTGGCTGGAGATCACGAGTCCAGCGCGTGATTAGACCATGTTGAGTTACGCGTGATGAACGTCAAGCCCTTCAGAAGTACGCACACTATTTACACTTCATTCGTAGGTAAACAACTCGA
>NC_066537.1:15697944-15702944 GCF_024679095.1 Eriocheir sinensis
CCCTTATTTGACCTTTAGTAATAGCTGATGTGAGAAGTGTCTTATAATACCAACCCTGATGTCTGAGGTCTCTTTCATAGGGTACAAGTTTCCATAAATAACGACGATAAAGAGTGGGGAGGCGCCATGTGTTACGTCAAGAGTACGCTCACTGCCTAAAAAAAGACAATGAAATGAAGGAAGAGAGAAGGAGGAGTATGGAAGGCAGGGCAAGGCAGATGAGAGGGAAAGAAGAGGAGGGAAAATAAGGAAGAAAATTTGAGGAAAGAAAGAGAGTAAGAAGTGGTTTAATGAAAGAATGAAGAGGAATGAATAGAAGTAGAGAGGGGAGGAGAGAGGAGAGGGAAGATGAGGAGGAAAATTTAGGGGAAGGAAGAAAGTAAGAAGTGGTTTAATGAAAGAATGAAGAGGAATGAATAGAAGTAGAGAGGGGAGGAGAGAGGAGAGGGAAGATGAGGAGGAAAATTTAGGGGAAGGAAGAAAGTAGAAAGTGGTTTAATGAATGAATAAAGAGGAATGAATAGATGTAGAGAGGGGAGGAAAGAAGGAAAGAGAGGAGTTGGGTTGAGAGAGAGAGACAAACAAGACTCAAGTGGGATATGACTCCGTGTACGTTGAGATAACCACTAACAACAACAGCAACAAGCCAGCGGTTACGACTGTTTACATAGCCCGAAACAGCTGGCCGCCAATGACGTGCGCTGCCTTTTATAAGTTCGTCTGAGCGGCAGGAAATCACTTGTGCTACTCAATGAACGGGACTCGGAGCGGCTCCCTGCCACTAGCGGAGTACTGCAGGGGTCACGGCTACCTCCCATTCTTTTTTATTTTTTTTGTTTATCATGGACTTAAAAATCGGACTAAAACGCTGGGGACGATATGTTGATTTTTATCATTATTTATTTTTGTGTTCTTATGTTTTACTGGTTGGGTTTTATGTGTATTTTATTGTTTTCTTCTTTATTACTTTATTTCTTTATTGGTTTTGTTGTTTACTGTAGTTTGTGCGGTATAGTATTTTTTTTATTTTTTCTATTTCTAGTTTCATCCGAGTAATATAAATTCCAGCTGTGATTTCTTAGTTATACATTTTTATTCTTGTATCGGTTTTGATAGAATTTGAGCGTAACATCCAGATCCTCCTTACCGAATTCTGCCGACGACACCATCACGCCTCACAGGCCCTTATGATGGCCGATTGCTAGCTTATCCAAAGAGACAACCAGATTACTCGATGGTCTGACGAGTGGCAAAGGCCTTTTAGCTTTGACATGCGTCCAGTTATGCGCTCAGGCTCCAGAAATAGTAACAAAATAGACAGCAAGTGTATGGAATAACTGCGAGGCGTACATGACGAATTGGATCTTGGGGTTACTATCGGCAGTGACATTAGGCCTACAAAACACTAAGGTCGGTACTATAAGACACTTTCAAATAAGGTCAAAGAGGGGGTCAGTCGGGTTCTAATGAGTGTTTCTTCAGGTTCACAGTAAAGAAGAAGGGTCAAACTACCACCAGGGTCATAAAAATACTCCTGGAAATGCCCACAACTCCTACGAAAGCCTTGTCAAATATGTGTTCTTGGGCGGCGAAATGTCTTGTGATACGACCCTAACTGTAAAAAAAGTTAATACTATGCTCGGGTTTATCGCCCCGGGAGTTATCTACGTGTAACTCGTTTCGGAGATCTCGCCTGGAATACGCAGTGCAGTGATGTCCCTTCAGCTACTGGATGGACATCGAATTATTAGAGTACAGCGACGCGTCACGAAAGTATTACCATCTTTGAAGGCGGATACGTATGAAAAATGACTGGCGACTCAACCTCTACGCTGGAAAAGAGGCGGCGACGAGGGATCTGCCACTTCAAGCTTGTCTCAGGGCAATGCGATCTTTTTTTATTTATTTATTTATTTATTTTTTTTTTTTATTTACAGCAGAGGAGACAGTGCAAGGGCGTAAAAAAAAGAAAACAATATGAAAAAAAGCCTGCTACTTACTGCTCCTAAATAGAGTAGGGTGGCCAAAAAGAGAAATAAGTTTCGGGAGGAGAGGTGTCCTGATACCCTCTTCTTGAAAGTGTTTAAGTCGTAGGCAGGAGGAAATACAGATGAGGGAAGATCGTTCACCACAGGCTTGATGATGAATGACGGAGATGAGCACTGAGGTAACACGCAGCTTAGCGGATGCCCCAAATTTACCTCTATGTCAAGCGCAGCGCTGAAATGGAAATATTGGTAGAAATTTCTCGAACCGAACAATTAATTCACCATTCAAATAACCCTCTCACAGGAATAGTTAGCGCCAGAAGGATCAACTCAAAGAATCGCGTTGACCATGGTTTCGTTGTGACAGGAGTGTACTGAACCATCTCTTGCGTACGCTGAGAGAGTGCCTTGTTCTGCAGGTCATTGAAGTGCCAAGCGAGCAGACTAGAGCACCACAACAGGCAACCTCATCATTTGCCTGTAGATTTTCTGTTGCCTGCTCTCCAATGTTTCCAAGTTTTGTTTTTATTTCCTTCCCTTCCTTTCTACCTCTTTCTCTACTTGTCTCCAGATTTTTAACCTCATCTCCTTCCTTCCCTCATTTCCTCCTTATCTCTTTCCTCTCTCCTCTTCCTTCCTTCCCTCTCTTTCAATCTCCTTCTTTACCTCCCTCTCTAGATTCTTTACCTCTTTCCTTCCCTTCCTTTCTACCTCTTTCTCTACTTGTCTCCAGATTTTTCACCTCATCTCTTTCCTTCCCTCATTTCCTCCTTATCTCTTTCCTCTCTCCTCTTTCTTCCTTCCCTCTCTTTCAATCTCCTTCTTTACCTCCCTCTCTAGATTCTTTACCTCTTTCCTTCCTTCATTTCTTCCTTACCTCTTTCCTCTCTTCTTCCCTCCCTTCTCTTCCTCCCTTTCTAAATTCTTCATCTTACATTTTCCTTCATTTCTTCCTTACCTCCTCCTTCCTCTTTCCTACTTTCCTTCCTTTATTCCTTCTTACCTTCTCCTCTACTTCCTTCTTTTAACTTCTTCACCTTTCCTCTTTCCTTCATTTCTTCCTTACCTCCTCCCTTCCTTCCTTCCTTACCTCCTTCTTCTCTACTCCCCTTCCTTCCTTCCTTCATTCATCTTCCCTTCATCAATCACCTTCCCTCCTCCTCCTCCTCCTCCTCCTCTTCTCCACACCTATCCATCACCCATTCTCCGTTATCTCTCCATCCCTCCATCCTTCCCTCCTTCCCTCCACATAAACAATAGGTGAAGGATGTTGCTCCGATCCTCTGATGACCAATATCCTGCTAGGGTGGAGGAGGGAGGAAGGGAGAGAGGGAGGGAGAGAAGGAGGGAGGGAATCCAAGTAAGAGAGGGAAAGGAGTGAGAGATGGAGGAAGAGAGGGAAGGGGAGAGACTTTACGTGTGTGTGTGTGTGTGTGGGTGTGTGTGTGTGTGTGTGATTACGTGTTTACCTACTAGCAAACAAGCAAACATTCTCTGTCACACACACACACACACACACACACACACACACACACACACAGTTACATCATAAATAACCCGCTTCCCTCCCCTCAATTATTGTTTCTCTCCCCTCTTTCTCTCTCCCTTTCACTCCCCCTTCCTTCTTTCCGTTCCTTCTCTTACTCCTCCTTCTCTTCCCTTTTCTTTTTTCACTCTTCATCTTCCTTATCTTCCCTTTTTCTCCATCCCCTTTCTTCCCTTCTCTTTCCCTCCCGTCCACTTTCGCTTCCCTCTCTTCCTTCTCTTCTCTTTCTTCCCTCCCTTCGCTACTCCCTTTCCTTCCCCACTGTTCCTTTTCTCCCCTTACCCTTTTCTTTCATCCTTTCCACACTCGCTTTCCTCTCCCATTCTTCTCTCTTTTCCCCTCTTTCTCTGGTAGCCTTACGTTCTCCTCTTCTCCTCTTCCTTCTCCCTGTTATTCATGCCCTTCCTCTCCGTTCAATGATCCGAGCAGTGGCAGATGTCCCTCACCCTCGACAAGTGTAGAGTCATGCACTTAGGGCCCAGCAACTGTAACCATGCACACAGCCTGCGTGGGAAGCCTCTGCGGGTCTTACATGAAGGATTGTATTTCGGGGTCATTATCAGCAGTGACTTGAAACGTAGAAAACACTGTTCGTCTGTCTGTTAAGAAAGCTAATTTTATGCTCTGGTTCTTAGCGACGAACTGTGAGTGCAAGACGTTAAAAATAATGTCTTTATAATTCTTTGGTAAGACCTCACTTGGAATACGCAGTGCAGTTCTCGTCCCCTTATCAGAAATAACATCTTATTACTGGAAAGTGCATTGATGGGCTATGAAAATTGTACCATCATTGAGAGAACAAATATATGAAAAAAACAGTTAAACCACTCAACCTCGTTACTTCTGAAAATAAGCGACTACACACACATTTGATGCGGGCTTCCATGTGCCAAAACAAGCTCGGTAGCGCCAGTCACTCCTTTGAGTTTTTGAGCTTCAAACTAACACGAGAAATAAGAACAACGGTCATCCAGTTCAAGCGAGGCGAGGCAGTATAGACATCGGCAGGATTTTTATTTTCTTTTCTCAAACTCTGTCATCCTCCAATAAAAGTACCTTCCCAGAGTAATTAGTGCGAGAGCCATTAGTTCTTTTAAAAATCGTATGCAGACTTACCTTTGTGCGCCAGGGGTGAGCAGAACGGTCTTGCACGATCGTACAGCAATTTGTGTAGGAAGTCTCATGCCTGACGAATAGCTTGAATCACGAAAGCAGGCAACCTTGATATAGGGCAACAAGGTTTCTGGTGCCTCTCTCCATGTTCCCATGTTTTCTCCCCCCTCCCCTCATCCTCTCATTCCCTTCTTCTCCCCTCATTAATCCTCCCCTTTCTAGCTAACCTCCATTTTCCTTCTCCCATATTTTTAAATAGACATACCTCTTACTTACTTCCCCCATCTCTCTCTCTCTCTCTCTCTCTCTCTCTCTCTCTCTCTCTCTCTCTCTCTCTCTCACTTGCTTTCTGC
>NC_066537.1:15707944-15725444 GCF_024679095.1 Eriocheir sinensis
CTACTACTACTGCTACTACTACTACTACTACTACTACTACCATCACCACTAACACCCATAACCACTACCACCCCAACACCACTAACACCCATAACCACTACAAGCCCCAACACCACTAACACTACCTTCACTACCATCCACCTACCACCACCACCACAACCACCACTACCACCACCACCCATAACTACTACCATCCCTCATCACTACCATTCACCTACCACCACCACCACAACCAACCACAACAACAGAAACCACTAACACTATCATCACTACCAGCCACCTACCACCACCACAAGCAAACCACCACCACAACCAACCACAACAACCAACCAGCAAGCCCCAATCAGCCTCTCATCTTATCTCATCTCCCATTGGTCCGGGCCGGCATAATATTGACCAAGGGGCGAGGGCCGGCGGCGCTGGCTCCCTATAGCTGCATGGCCAGCCAGACAGTGGGAATGTAGGCCAATCAATGACGCGACTCACGCTCTCCCTTTAGCTCACGGCACGGGGCGGGGGAGAGAGAGAGAGAGAGAGAGAGAGAGAGAGACTTACAGAGGGGTGGTGTGTTTTCGAAAAGATAAGAGACAATATATATGTCGAGAGAGAGAGAGAGAGAGAGAGAGAGAGAGAGAGAGAATGGGGGACTGGAACTGCTGTGTTTTTGAGTAGATAAGAGAAAAAAAATAGATACATAAAGATTGAAAGATAGATAGACAAACATAGGTAAATAGACACAGAGAGACGGAGATAAAATAGCGAGATGTATAATATATGGGATTCTGTGACTTTGACAAGATAAGAGATAAAATTAGATGTAATGATAGACTATAGAGAGATAAAAAAATGGAGAGAAAAACATTGGTAACAAGATAATACGATAAGCGAGAGAAAGGAGAAAACAATGTACCAAAGAACATGACAAATTAGAATAGAATAAAAGAAAAAGAATAACAGAACCTCAGATAGAGAGAAAAAGATAATCGAAAAATAATAGTCCCAATAGAACATAAGAGAGAGAATGACGGGGGAAATGAGCCACCTAACAGAACCGTACCCAGGGGGGAGGGGGGGAGAAACTGGGGAAGTCGGGGGGGGAATCCATTTACCGAGAAAGTCGAAACGAAAAAGTCGGACGTAAAGGCCCGGTATTTCGTCTTGACGGCGGGAAAATGCTCCAGAAATGTCATATTATCACAACCCCGAACCCTCTTGTGATTTGGCTGGCTCACACTCACCCCTATTGAAGTGGCTACGAAGGTCCACATTTATTTAAAAACAACCTCCCCCCCCACCCCACCCCCCTTTCACAGTTCTGGGTACGCCCGTGTCAAAGAACAACATGGCAAAGTAGAAGAGAGAGAATAGAAAGCAATGGAAATGTATGGAAGGGAGAGGGGAGAGGAAAAAAGCTCAAGGAAAAAGGGGAGAGGGGAGAGGAAAAAGTTCGAGGAAAAAGGGGAGAGGAAAAAGTTCAAGGAAAAAGGGGAGAGGGGAGAGGAAAAAAGTTCAAGGGAAAAGGGGAGAGGGGAGAGGAAAAAAGTTCAGGGAAAAAGGGGAGAGGGGAGAGGAAAATGTTCAGGGAAAAAAAAGTTCAGGGAAAAAAGGAGAGGGGGAGAAAAAGTTCAGGAAAAATGGGAGAGGGGAGAGGAAAAAGTTCAAGGGAAAAGGGGAGAGGAAAAAGTTCAAGGGAAAAGAGGAGAGGGGAGAGGAAAAACTTCAAGGAAAAAGGGGAGAGGAAAAAGTTCAAGGGAAAAGGGGAGAGGGGAGAGGAAAATGTTCAGGGAAAATAGGGGAGAGTGCAGAGAAAAAAGTTCAGGGAAAAAAGGGGAGAGGGGGGAGAAAAAAGTTCAGGGAAAAAAGGGGAGAGGGGAGAGGAAAAAGTTCAGGGAAAAAGGGGAGAGGGGAGAGGAAAAAGTTCAGGGAAAAAGGGGAGAGGGGAGAGGAAAATGTTCAGGGAAAAAGGGGAGAGGGGAGAGGAAAAAGTTCAGGGAAAGAGGGGAGAGGGGAGAGGAAACTGTTCAGGGAAAGGGAGAGGAGAGGAAAAGTTCAGGGAAAAGGGAGAGGAAAATGTTCAGGGAAAAAGGGGAGAGGGGAGAGGAAAAAGCTCAGGGAAAAAGGGGAGAGGGGAGAGGAAAATGTTCAGGGAAAAAGGGGAGAGGGGAGAGGAAAAAGCTCAGGGAAAAGGAGAGAGGGGAGAGGAAAATGTTCAGGGAAAAAGGGGAGAGGGGAGAGGAAAAAGCTCAGGGAAAGAGGGAGGAAAATGTTCAGGAAAAGAGAGTGAAAGAGGTAAAAATGAGGAGAAATAGAGGGGAAAAAAGATGGAAGGAAGAGAGAAAGGACCATTTTTCCTCTCTCTCTCTCTCTCTCTCTCTCTCTCTCTCCTATTTCCCTTTATTTCCCCTTAATTTCCCAGTTTTCCTTCTTTCCATTTCTCCTCTCTCCTTTTTCCCCTCATTCCCTCTCCCTTCTCCCTATTTCCCCTTTATTTCCCCTTAATTTCCCAGTTTTCCTTCTTTCCATTTCTCCTCTCTCTCCTTTTCCCCTCATTCCCTCTCCCTCCCCCCTATTTCCCCTTTATTTCCCCTTTATTTCCCAGTTTTCCTTCTTTCCCTTCACTTTCCATCAACCATAAACATAAAGAATTGGTAGATTAATATATATAAATAAGCTGAAAGGTAGATATTGCTTGATTGAGAGAGAAAAATTGAAGAAAAAAATGATAAATAGATTGAAGGACAGATAAATAGAGAGAGTAGATTTTAGTATACATAGATAGAGAGATATAAAGAGAGAAAGACAGATAGATAAATGGATAGATAGAAAAATAGGTAGACAAGTAGATGAGATAAATAATAAGAGCGAAATGGATAGATAGATAGATAGATAAATAGATAGATAGATAGATAGAAAAATTTATAGATAGTTAATTGAATTAGTGAAATGAATGGATTGTGGAGAGAGAGAGAGAGCATGTTTGTTTGTTAAATGGAATGTCCCTTCTCATCCCCTCTTTGTGTACGTTTGTTTGTTTGTTTGTTTGTTTAAAAGATGTAATGAATATTTTTCCAACTATTCCCCTTTCCCTCCTCCTCCTCCTCCTCCTCCTCCATATTTTCTTTATTCTCTCTCTCTCTCTCTCTCTCTCTCTCTCTCTCTCTCTCTCTCTCTCTCTCTCTCTCTCTTCTTCTCCTTTCCCTCATTCCTTCTCTCCCCTGTCACCCTTTTTCCCCTCGTTTTCCCTCAATTCCCTCTCCCTTTTTCTTCTCTCTTTCCCCTCTCCCCCGTCTCCCCTTTTTTTCTCCTTCTCCTTCTCTCCCCTTTCCATTTCTCCTCTTCTCCCCTTTTCTGTTTTCCCCTCTTTCTGAATTTTTTCCCTCTCTCCCTCCTCCCCTTTTTTCCCCTCACTTAATCTTCTCTCCCCTCTCCCTGCTTTCTCCTCTTATCCACTCCTCTCTCCCTATTTCTCCCCTCTATTTCTTCTAGTATCCCCTCTTCTCCCCATTTTCCCTCTCACTTCTCCCCTCTCCCATCTCATTTATTTCCCCTCTTTTCCCTCTCTCCCCTTTCCCCTTTTTCCTCTTATTTTTCTCTCTCTCCCCTCCTTATTTTCCTCTCTTCCTCCTCCTCCTCCTCTTTTACTATTTTTTTCCTCTCCCCTCTCCCCATTTTCCTTGAACTTTACTCCTCTCCCCTCTTCTCCCCTTCACATATTTCCCATCTCCCCTTTTTCGTCTCCTGTCTCCCCTCTTTTTCCCTTCTTTATCATCACCCCTCTCCCCTTCTTTCCCCTCAATTTCCCCGTTTCTCTCCCCTCTCCCTTTTCCCTTTTTTCCTCCCCTCTTTTCCTTCATATTTTCTTCCTTCTTAATTTACTTTTATTTTTTTTTCCTCTTCCTTTCTCTCCCTTCCCTCCCTCTTCCTCCCTATCTTCTTCCTCGGCCCACTTTCCCCTCACCGTCCCTCCTCCTCCTCCTCCTCCTCCCCTCTTCTTCCCATCTTGGCTCTTTGAATGGTACAGGAGGAGGAGGAGGAGGAGGATCTGGCAAGTATCTTTTCTTCTCTCCCCTCTCTCCTCCCCTCCCTCTCCTCTCTCTCTCTCTCTCTCTCTCTCTCTCTCTCTCTCTCTCTCTCTCTCTCTCTCTCTCTCTCTCTCTCTCTCTCTCTCCTTTCCCCTTTTTCTCCTTATTCCTTCCCTCCATCTTTCTCTCCCCTCATCTTCTCTTCCTCTCCTTCATCTTCTCTCCCCTCTTCCTCCTTCCTTTCTTCCCTCATTCCCTTTTCTACTCATCATCCTTATCTTCTTCCTCCACCTCTTTCCCTCTCCCCATTTCTTATCTCCCCTGTTTTCTCCCCTTCACCTCCTCCCCTCTCTCCTCTTTCTCTCCATCTCTCTCCTTTTTCTCTCCTCTCCATCTCTCTCCTCTTTCTCTACTCTTCATCTCTCTCTTTCTCTCCCCTCCATCTCTCTCCTCTTTCTCTCCCCTCCATCTCTCTCCTCTCGCTTCACACGTTCCCTCTCCTCTTCCTTTCTCTCCTATACCATCCTTTTCTTTCCCTTCTCCCCTCTTTCTCCGCTCTCTCTCCCCTCTCTCTCCCCTCTACCTTGACAAGTGAAGGGGGAGGGAGTATTATTTTTAAAGGGCTTCCCAACTCCCCCCTTCCCTTGCCCCTCCCGTCTCTCCCCATCTCTTTCCCCTCACTCTCTCTCTCTCCCCTCTTTTCCCCTTCCCCGTTTTTTGTGTTTGGCCAGACTAAGGTATGTTATTAGACTTGCGGGGGGTCTGTCTGTCTGTCTGTCTGTCTGTCTGTCTATGTATGTATGTATGTATGTGTAGCATATGTGTGTGTGTGTGTGTGTGTGTTCGTAAGTATGTCAGTCTGTCTGTGGTATGTGTGTGTGTGTGTGTGTGTGTGTGTGTGTGAAATGGGAACAGTCTCAGGTGTACAGGAAATAGAACACCTGGCATAGTAGGAATGGTAGTAGTAATAATAGTAGTAGTAGTAGTAGTAGTAGTAGTAGTAGTAGTAGTAGTAGTAGTAGTAGTAGTAGTAGTAGTAGTTGGTTAGTTTAGTATAAGTAGCTGTGGTGGTAGTAGCAGTAGTAAAAGTAATAGTAGAAGGGTAGCAGCAACAACAACAACAACAACAACAGCAACGACAGTGTATTAGTGGTGGTGGTGGTAACAGTAGACAGGTGTGCCAAAACCTACAGGACAGGTGCTGCGAGGAGGAGGAGGAGGAGGAGGAGGAGGAGGTAGTGATGGTGACAGAGGAAGGGGATATTGTGTGTGTGTGTGTGTGTGTGTGTGTGTGTGTGTGTGTGATGAACAGAAACAAGGAGAGGAGGAGGAGGAGGAGGAAGAGATGGACAAAGAGGTGGAAAGATGAAGAGAAGATAGTGACAATGTGGAGGGAAGAACAGGAGGAGGAGGAGGAGGAGGAGGAGACACTACAGGCATACTTGACCCATTAGAAGTGTACAAATAGGTGTATGTGCGTGTGTTTGTGCGTGTGGTAGTGATATTGACAGGTGAAGGGAGGAGGAGGAGGAGGGGGAGGAGGAGGAGGCACTACAAACCATACATGAACCCTTATGAGTGTAAAGACGAGGTGTATGTGCGTGTGTGTGTGTGTGTGTATGTGACAGTGACTAGGTGAATGGATGAAAGAGGAGGAGGAGGAGGAGGAGGAGGAGGAGGAGGATATGTAAGAGGTACTGAAGCCCATGAACAATTTTGAGTGTACATGGGAGGCGTATGTGTGTGTGTGTGTGCGAGGAGGAGGTGGAGGAGGAGGAGGAGGAGGATATGTAAGAGGTACTGAAGCCCATGAACAATTTTGAGTGTACATGGGAGGCGTATGTGTGTGTGTGTCTGCGAGGAGGAGGAGGAGGACGAGGAGGAGGAGGAGGAGGATATGTAAGAGGTACTGAAGCCCATGAACAATTTTGAGTGTACATGGGAGGCGTATGTGTGTGTGTGTCTGCGAGGAGGAGGAGGAGGACGAGGAGGACGAGGAGGAGGAGGAGGAGGATATGTAAGAGGTACTGAAGCCCATGAACCATTTTGAGTGTACATGGGAGGCGTATGTGCGTGTGTGTGTGCGAGGAGGAGGAGGACGAGGAGGAGGAGGAGGACGAGGAGGAGGAGGAGGAGGAGGAGGAGGAGGAGGAGGAGGAGGAGGAGGAGGAGGAGGAGGAGGAGGAGGATATGTAAGAGGTACTGAAGCCCATGAACCATTTTGAGTGTACATGGGAGGCGTATGTGCGTGTGTGTGTGCGAGGAGGAGGAGGACGAGGAGGAGGAGGAGGACGAGGAGGAGGAGGAGGAGGAGGAGAATATGGAAGAGGAAGCCCATGAGCGATTATGAGTGTACATGGGAGGTGTATGTGCGTGTGTGTGTGCGTGTACGTGACAGTAACAATGTGAAAGGATGAAATAGGCCGAAGAGGAGGAGGAGGAGGAGGAGGAAGAGGAGGAGGAGGGAAGAGGTACTGAAGCCCACGAACTATTATAAGAACATAAGAACGTAAGGAGTCTGCAAGAGGCCGAGTGTACATGTAATTTGTATGTGCGTGTGTGTGTGTGTTCGTGTATGTGACAGTAACAAGGTCAAAGGATGAAATAGGACGAGGAGGAGAAGGAGGAGGAGGAGGAAGAGGAGGAGGAGGAGGATAGGGAAGAGGTACTGAAGCCCACGAACCATTATGAGTGTACATGGGAGGTGTATGTGCGTGTGTGTATGTGTTCGTGTACGCGTTGAACTTGGCGGGCGGGCGGCGAGCAGGTCCTACACGCACACTCACAATCTGCGCGTCACGTGATCGATGACGTCACAGTCCTCTGCCACAGCCGCGACGATGGCGACCACGGGAATGGCGGGCGATGTGAGTACCCAGAACTCCCCTCCAGCACCCACAGGGGACGCGGGGACGGGCGGGCCGGGGCGGGCGGGCGCGGGCGGGGGCAGGGAACACCATAACAATCTTCAGGAGGGGCCACCACGCCGCCTTCAGGGTTTTTTCAGTGGGCGGTGATGGGGCGTCGTCTGCTTGCGGGCGCCCGGCCAGATAACACGCACACACGCACGCACACACGCCCACACGCCCACCCCAGCCCACCCCGCCTTGGCCCTCCATGCCCCCACGCCCACACAGTATCTTATGTCACTCTTATGTATCGGGGTGTGAAGGGGGGAGGGAGGGAGGGGGAGAGGGGTGTTTGGCGACGTAGGGCGGGGGAATGCGTCGGAGAGGGGGGGTGTGAGGGGGTGATAGAGGGGGAGGTGTGGTGGGGTGTTTTTTTGTGTGTGTTAATGGAGGTGATAAGGATGGGTACACACACACACACACACACACACACACACACACACACACACACACAAGCACAAACACTCAAACCAACAGACACCCAAAGACGTAGGACACACACACACACACACACACACACACACACACACAAGCACAAACACTCAAACAAGCAGACACCCTAAGACGTAACACACACACACACACACACACACACACACACACACACACACAGCTTCTTGCGTAATCCTTTCTTGCCTCGATTCACGCTGACACTCGTGAAAGGAAGGAAGAGAGAGAAAAAGAAAAAAGAAAAGAAAATAGTTAAACGAAAAAAAAAAATAAAGTAAAAATTCAAGGGTCATATTAAGGCAATTGTATATATTTTTTTTTTTCGTGTACTGAAAGATGGTTTGAGTATTTGCTGTTATTCGTATTCATATTATTATTATTTTTATGTTATTTTTTTTTTTTGCGGCAACAAAGGCAACAAAGAGTAAAAAAAAAAAAAAGAAAAGAAAAGCCCGCTACTCGCCGCTCTCACAAAAGTAAGGAGTAGCCAAAAAAGAGGTTAATTTCGGGTGGAGAGTGTCTGCCGTGGTTGTCGTTTCGAAGTATTGATTCAAATCTTGTTTCGTCCTTCCTACCTCTCATTTCCTCTTTTTTTTTTATCTCTATCTGTATTTCTATTTTTCTGTTCGTGTCTATGTCTGATTTGCTTTCTTATCCTTCTATTTTTCTGTACCTATTTTTATTTCGTCCTTCCTACCTCCAATTTCCTTTTTTTTTTCTTTATCTGTATTTCTTTCTTTCTGTTCGTGTCTATGTCTGATTTGCTCTTTTATCCTTCTATTTTTCTGTACCTATTTTTGTTTCTTCCTTCCGACCTCTCATTTCCTTTTTTTTTTTTTCTATCTGTATTTCTTTCTTTCTGTTCGTGTCTATGTCTGATTTGCTTTCTTATCTTTCTATCTTTCTCTACTTATTTTTGTTTCGTCCTTCTACCTCCCATTTCCTTTTTTTTCTCTCTCTACCTGTATTTCTTTCTTTCTGTTCGTGTCTATGTCTGATTTGCTTTTCTATCTTTCTATACTTATTTTTGTTTCTTCCTACCTACCTCCATCTTTCTTTTTGCTCTCCCTTTTCTTTCTTTCTCCCTTCCTTTCTTTCTGTATGTCTGTTTGTCTGTGTCTGTCTTGATTTTCTTTCTTTATCTTTTTTATCATTCTTTCTGTGTTCTTCTTTACTTTCTTAATATTTCCTTCTTTCACTTTCTTCAGTTATTCATTCACACACACACACACACACACACACACACACACACACACACACACACACACACACACACACACACACACACACACACACACACACCTGACTCAGCTCATTACTACTTCTGTCTTTTTTTGGCTTCGTCTGTCTGTTAAGGCGACGAACACACACACACACACACACACACACACACACACACACACACTGGTAACACTGCTGTCGAGTTTTTTTTATAGTTAAGTCATTGTTGCTTAAACTGGGAGGTTTTTATTTTTCCTTTAATTTTTTTCTCCTTTTTTCGTTTTATTTTGTCGTCTTATCATTTTTTTTCTTCTTTTCTTCTTTCGTTCTTTATCTTAATATTCGTCTAGATAAAGATTCGTTTTATTAACGTTGGTCAAACTTGGACAAGAACATTTAATTCTTGGTGTTTTTTGATGCTGTTTATCATGGAGGCAGAATTTTTCTCCGGAAAACACTAAATGATTGACTTTTCAATGCCTTTTGTGCAGCCGCAAAATAGCTCGCAGAGAGGTTCAACTTAGGGGACCTGTGGGAAATTTGGGGTTTTGGGTGAGGGAGCATATTTAAACTACTCCAGCAAAACTTTAATTAACCTAACCTCTAACAGGGGGGCTTCGCCCCCTCGAACGCCCTCATAACCAGGGGGGCTGCGCCCCCCCTGGACCCCCCCCCCCCCATGTATATGCGACTTACTTTTGCAAGGAGGTATTTCTCGCAACACCGGCTGGACCGCCGCCGCGGCCGCCGCCAGAAGAGGCGACGCTGTCGTGAATATTATCCCTTATTTTCAACAATAAAAAAAATTGTCCTTGAATTTGATTTAAAAATCGTTTCCATGATTGTTTAACGTTTGTAGAAAAGATATATGAAGAGCTAGTGATGTTTGATAAGGTAGGTAATGAAATACTGGCACGGTACTAAAACGAACCTTAACCTTCGTCTATTCATTATTTATTATTTTGTATTTTTCCGTTTTTCTTCTTTTTCTTTACGTATTTTTCTTTATTTTTCTCATTTAATTTTTTTCTTAGATTTTTCCTCCCTTTTTTTCTCCTTTCGTTTCTTCATTATCTCTTTCATTTACCGCTTTTCGCTTTTTCTTTCCTATTTTCCTTCTTGTATCTTGTCCCTTTCCCCTTCCTTCCTTCTTTAATCTTTTCGTTCCTTCTTTATATTCCTGTTTTATTCTTTCTTTTCATTATGTCCTCTTTCCCTTATATCCTTATTTTCTTCTTCCGTTCTTTCTTTGTATTCCTCTTTGTATTCCTTCTGTCTTTAATTTTGTCCTTTTTTCCTTCTTTCCATATTTTCTTCCTTTAGTTCTTTTTTTTACGTTTCTCTTTTCATTCTTTTTTTGTCCACTTCTGTCTATCCTTTTTCCCTTCCGTTCTCTTTATTTTCATTATTTCTTTCTTTTTCTTTTCTTCCATCTATCTCCTTTCGTCCTTTAATTTTCTCTCTTCTCTTCTCGCTTTTTTCTGTTTTCTTTCATCCTCTTTTCCGTCTTTCCTTTTTTCTTCTGTTCTCTTTATTTTTCTCTTCATTTTTTTTATCTCTTTCCCTTCTTTACTCCTCTCGTTCTTTCATTTTCCCTCTTTCCTCTCTTTTCACTTTTTAATCTTTTTTTATTTATTTTGTCCTCTTCCTTCCTTCCTTCTGATTTCCTTCCGTTCTCTTTCAACATTTTCCTCTTCATTTTTTTTCATTATTTTCCCTTTCCTGCTCCTCTAGTTCCTTCATTTTCCCTCTTTCCTCTCTTTTCGCTTTTTTTATTTTGTCCTCTTCCTTCCTTCCTTCTGATTTCCTTCCGTTCTCTTTCAACATTTTCCTCTTCATTTTTTTTCATTCTTTTCCCTTTTCTGCTCCTCTCGTTCCTTCATTTTCCCTCTTTCCTCTCTTTTTGCTGTTTTTGTCCTTCCTTCCTTCTTATTTCCTTCCGTTCTCTTTCAGCATTTCCTTCTTCATTTTCTTCATTCTTTTTCATTTTTTGCTCCTCTCGTTCCTTTATTTTCTCCTTTCTTTTTGCCTCTTATCATTCTGTCTTTCTTTCGTTCGTTCTTCTATTTTCTCGTTCTTTCTCTTTTACTCTCTATACGCCAGTGGACCTTTTTGTACCTTTTCTTTTTTTTCTTTGAGCTGCCTTCTATACTAAAAAAAACACCAACATTCATAATAGGAGTGTATACCTGCATAATTCATAATAGTTACCCATGATGTCTAGTACTATTAACAGCTATCTATTTCCTTTATTCATTTCGTTATGTTTGTTACGTTTGTTTAATCATGCATAGCTCTTTGTGGCGCTGAAGGGTGTTGGTGTATAATGCAAGGACGCTGTATTGATTTGTCAGGGGGGTTACTTAATGTGTGTGTGTGTGTGTGTGTGTGTACTCTGTGTGGGGGGAGAGGTTGGGTGTGTGTGTGGTGATGGTGGGGGTGGGGGGCGATGTATAGGTGTGCGTTGGGGAGGGGGGAAGTGTGTGTGTGTGTGTGTGTGTGTGTGTGTAGCATGGCATAACCAAATCTAAGTTATTATAAACCCCTACCTAACCATTCCCAAGCTAACCTACAACAAACGTATTCTAACCAAACCTACACCAAACCTAAGCTAACCTACACCAAATCAAACCTATTCTTACCTAACCTACACCAAACCTATTTTAACCTAACTTACTCCAAACCTCTCCCAACCTTCAAACCAAACCTCTCCTAACTTAACCAAACCAAACCAAACCTCTCCCAACCTTCAAACCAAGCCTCTCCTAACCTAACCAAACCAAACCAAACCTCTCCCAACCTAACCGAACCAAACCCATTCTAGCTTAACTTACACTAAACCCCTTCCACACTAACCTAACCAAACTCAAACCTAACCAAACCAAATTTAAAGACACAAAGGTTAGTATTACGACTCGCCAATTGCAGTCTTATAATATTCCTACCTTTGCGTATCGGTAATATCAAGCAGACGTTCACTAAAAAACGCATTCAGGAGGACGCGAGTTCAATCCCCGCCCGGTGCCACCAAGCTGGGATTTTTCAACCGCCGCCGAGTGGCTTAAAACTACCCACATGCTGTCCAGAAGACCGCCTATCAACCCGGACCCTAGATTTTTGGATCAAAGATGAGCTCTGAGAGGGCAGCATGAGCCAATGCAAGATGGCGCCACTATAAACACTCGCCTGCGCCAGAACGGGCTGGGCCGACCATCAGGACCCACCGGAAAGAAGCCTTGGACCGACCATCAGGATCCACCGGGAAGAAGCCTACCGGCGCAATAGGCCGCAATGTAAAAAAAAAAAAAAAAAAAAAAAAAAAAAGTAAAGAAATCCACACTCTTGAACGCAGGAAGATTTTCGATAGTACGACTTGTCTCTTGTAGTCTCCTTATACCTTCCCTTATCCCGTGTATCCCCGCTGATCCTCCTGAACACACACACACACACACACACAAACACACACACACTCAAAACACAAACACACTCCACGTTAAGTAAATACCCATGAAAGGTGCACGAAGTAACTATTATGCATGTCAACCTTACGAGGGGGCTCTTTGTATATTCTCCTTGTACCCCCCGTAGCCTTGTGTGCCTCCCTGACCCTCGCCCCGCAGCACCCAAGGATCCTAGAGAGCTCCTGCAGAGTCCTTGGCTGTCACTGCATGGTTCGGGTCTAGAGTACTATGCCTCTAGTATGGGTTTTGGGTTATAGGTCTTGTTCGGTTACACGTCTGATGTGGTTGTCTTTCTTTCATTTTTTCACCTTTTCGCTCTTTCTATCAATCTGCAAGAGGGACTAAGAGAGGATCTATAAATGATCTCTCGTATGGGTCCTCTATTTCTTGTTCTGTGGCTCTTACTACTCTCAAAAGGCGTCTGATGTGGTTGTCTTTCTTTCATTAATTTCACCTTTTAGCGCATTCTATCAATCTGCAAGAGGGACTAAGAGAGGATCTATAAATGATCTCTCGTATGGGTCCTCTATTTCTTGTTCTGTGGCTCTTACAACTCTCAAAAGGCGTCTGATGTGGTTGTCTTTCTTTCATTAATTTCACCTTTTCGCGCTTTCTATTAATCTGCAAGAGGGATTAAGAGAGGAACTATAAATGATCTCTCGTATGGGTCCTCTATTTCTTGTTCTGTGGCTCTTACAACTCTCAAAAGGCGTCTGATGTGGTGCTTTTTTTCACATTTATACTCATAGCGTGTTCTATCGATCTGCAGGAGGGAAGGGAAGAGAGGGACCAGAAAATAGACTCTACCTCTCTTGTTCTGACACTTACTAAACTTACAAGGTGTCTGAAGTGGCCGGTCCTCTTCATTTTATTTTTCCTTCTTTTTTACTTTCCGCGCTTTCCATCGATATGCAGCAAGGAAGGAGAGAGAGACTTGAAACTGTATCTTGCATGGGTCTTGTATATCTGGTTCTGCGGCACTTGTTATCTGCTATCCTCTTGTGTTAGGTACATATGGCGCTCTCTATCGATCTGCAGCAAAGAAGATGAAAGGAAAAGCTAGAAATACTGTTCCTTTCCATCGGGTTTAACATCTTTCTCTGTGGCTTTTACTGCACTCACAAGGCGTCTGATGTGGCTTTCTTTTGTTACCTGTCAAGCGTTCCATCGATCTCCAGAAGGGAAGAGGAGAGGAACTAGAAATACCGTTCCTTTCGATTGGGTTTAACATCTTTCTCTGTGGCCTTTACTGCACTCACAAGGCGTCTGATGTGGCTTTCTTTTGTTACCTGTCAAGCGTTCCATCGATCTCCAGAAGGGAAGAGGAGAGGAACTAGAAATACCGTTCCTTTCCATCGGGTTTAACATCTTTCTCTGTGGCTTTTACTGCACTCACAAGGCGTCTGATGTGGCTTTCTTTTGTTACCTGCCAAGCGTTCCATCGATCTCCAGAAGGGAAGAAGAGAGCGACAAGAAAAGAAACACTTGAGTAGTATGGATTTTGCTGGTTTTGTTCTCTGGTACTTGCAACGCTCCTCATACGGTTGTCTTTTTCATTATTGCTTATTTTCATGTTTACTTATTTTCTACCCATCTGCAGCAGGGGAGGAGAGAGGGGCGAGGAAAGAAACGCTGCCTCTCGTATGGGCATCTCTCGTTTTGTGGCACTCACGAGGCGGCGGATGTGGTTCTCTTTTGGTCACCTGTCGCGCGTTCTATCGATCTGTAACAAGGAACGAGAGAGATACGAGAAATACTCTGTCTCTTATATGGACATTGCACCTCTCGTTCTGTGACACTTACGCTACACTCACAAGGCTTCTGATGTGGTTCTTTAATTTTTTTTTTTTTAACTTTTCCCGTGTCATCGATCTCCAGCAGGATAGAGAGATGGATTATAGATAAAACACTGCCTCTCTCTTATCGGCTTTGCATCTCTCGTTCTGTGACACTTACGCTACACTCACAAGGCTTCTGATGCGGTTCTTTATTTTTTTTTTTTTCACTTTTCCCGTGTGTCATCGATCTCCAGCAGGATAGAGAGAGGGATTATAGATAAAACACTGCCTCTCTCTTATCGGCTTTGCATCTCTCGTTCTGTGACACTTACGCTACACTCACAAGGCTTCTGATGTGGTTCTTTAATTTTTTTTTTTTTTTAATTTTTCCCGTGTGTCATCGATCACCAGCAGGATAGAGAGAGGGATTATAGATAAAACACTGCCTCTCTCTTATCGGCTTTGCATCTCTCGTTCTGTGACACTTACGCTACACTCACAAGGCTTCTGATGTGGTTCTTTAATTTTTTTTTTTTCACTTTTCCCGTGTCATCGATCACCAGCAGGATAGAGAGAGGGATTATAAAGAAAAACACATCTCTCTCGTATGGGCTTTGCATCTCTCGTTCTGTGGCGCTGACTACACTTAACAAGGCGTCTGATGTGGTTCTCTTTTGTAACCTATCGCGCTTTCTATCGGTCTGCACCAAGGACAGGGGAAGAAAGAGACTAGAAAATGATCTCTTGTATGGACTTTGCATCTCTCTCTTTTGCTATGTGACACGTACAACACTACAAGGCGTCTGATGTGGTTCACTTTTTCTTTTGTCTCTCATCTCGCCCTCTATCGGTCTACAGCAAGGAAGGAGAGATAGAGAGACTGAAAAAGGAGCGCTGCCTCTTGTATGGGGTTTGTATCTCTGGTTCTGTGACGCTGACTAGGCTAACAAGGCGTCTGATGTGGTTCATTTTCTTATTTTTTGTCTCTCATCTCGCCCTCTATCGGTCTACAGCAAGGAAGGAGAGATAGAGAGACTGAAAAAGGAGCGCTGCCTCTTGTATGGGGTTTATATAATCTCGTTCTGTGGCGCTGACTAGGCTAACAAGGCGTCTGATGTGGGTCATTTTCTTATTTTTTGTCTCTCATCTCGCCCTCTATCGGTCTACAGCAAGGAAGGAGAGATAGAGAGACTGAAAAAGGAGCGCTGCCTCTTGTATGGGGTTTGTATCTCTGGTTCTGTGGCGCTGACTAGGCGAACAAGGCGTCTGATGTGGTTCTCTTTTGTTACCTTTCTTGGGTTTAATCTGTCTGCATCAAGAGTGGCTAGACGGACTTAGAAATACTCTACATCTCGTATGGGCTTTGTACCTCTTGTTCTGTGGCACTGACTAGGCTTATAAGGGTTCTGATGTGGGTGTCTTTCCATTTTTTTCACTGTTCCCGTGTGTCATCGATCTGCAGCTAGGAAGAAAGGGATGAGAAACGATAAAAATGTCTCTCGTATGGGCTTTTCATCTCTTGTTCTGTGGCAGTGACTAGGCTTACAAGGCTTCTGATGTGGGTGTCTTTCCTTTTTTTCACCGTTCCCGTGTGTCATCGATCTGCAGCTAGGAAGAAAAGGGTCAGAAACAATAAAAATGTCTCTCGTGGGCTTTTCATCTCTTGTTCTGTGGCAGTGACTAGGGTTTACAAGGCTTCAAATGTGGGTGTCTTTCCATTTTTTTCACTGTTCCCGTGTGTCATCGATCTGCAGCTAGGAAGAAAAGGGTCAGAAACAATAAAAATGTCTCTCGTGGGCTTTTCATCTCTTGTTCTGTGGCAGTGACTAGGGTTTACAAGGCTTCAAATGTGGGTGTCTTTCCATTTTTTTCACTGTTCCCGTGTGTCATCGATCTGCAGCTAGGAAGAAAAGGGATGAGAAACGATAAAAATGTCTCTCTCGTGGGCTTTTCATCTCTTGTTCTGTGGCACTGACTAGGCTTATAAGGGTTCTAATGTGGGTGTCTTTCCTTTTTTTCACTGTTCCCGTGTGTCGTCGATCTGCAGCTAGGAAGAAAAGGGATGAGAAACGATAAAAATGTCTCTCTCGTATGGGCTTTTCATCTCTTGTTCTGTGGCAGTGACTAGGCTTACAAGGCTTCTGATGTGGGTGTCTTTCCTTTTTTTCACTGTTCCCGTGTGTCATCGATCTGTAGCTAGGAAGAAAAGGGATGAGAAACGATAAAAATGTCTCTCTCGTATGGGCTTTTCATCTCTTGTTCTGTGGCACTGACTAGGCTTACAAGGGTTCTAATGTGGGTGTCTCATTTTTTTCACTGTTCCCGTGTGTCATTGATCTGCAGCTAGGAAGAAAAGGAATCAGAAACGATAAAAAATGCCTCTTTTATGGGCTTTGCATCTCTTTCTGTGGCACTGACTAGGCTTATAAGGGTTCAAATGTGGGTGTCTTTCCTTTTTTTCACTGTTCCCGTGTGTCATCGATCTGTAGCTAGGAAGAAAAGGGATCAGGAACGATATAAATGCCTCTCTTATCATTCTTATGAGCTTTGCATCTCTTGTTCGGTGGCCTTTACTACACTTACAAGGCGTCTGATGTGACTCTCTTTTGTTACCTATCGCGCGCTCTGTCGATCGGCAACATGGCAGAAGAGAAAGACTATAAACTCTCGAATTGGCTATACATACATTTCTGTGGGACTTACTACACTCACAAGGCTTTCTTTTGTTGCCTTGTATGTGTTCTATCAATCAGCACCATGGCAGAAAAGAAGTACTATAAACTCTCGAATTAGCTATGCATCTATTTCTGTGGGACTTTCTATACACTCACAAGGCGTCTGATATGGTTCTTTTCTTTCATTTCTCCACATTTCGCGCTTTCTATCAATCTGCAACAAGGAAAATGAGAACGTCTATGCTTTATCGCTTGTATGGGTCTTATATCTCTTGTTCTGCGGCACTCCTACACTCACAAGGCGTCTGATATGTTCCTCTTTCTTTCATTTCTCCACATTTCGCGCTATTTATCAATCTCCAGCAAGGAAAATGAGAACGTCTATGCTTAATTAATCGCTTATATGGGTCTTATATCTCTTGTTCTGCGGCACTTACTACACTCGGAAGGCGTCTGAAATGTTTTTTTTTTTTTTTCATTTCTTCACATTTCGCGCTTTCTATTAATCTCCAGCGAGGAAAGTGAGAACGTCTATGCTTTATCGCTTGTATGGGTCTTATATCTCTTGTTCTGCGGCACTCCTACACTCGGAAGGCGTCGGATGTGGCTGTCTTTGTCACTCAACGCGCGCTGTATCGATCTGCGAGAGGGAGGAAGAACGAGGCTAGAAATGATTTAGAGGAGTGAGTTGGTTCTTTATTCCGCGTTCTAAGGGGTTCGGAATGGCTGAGGGGGAGTTTACAGGATAATCCAAGTCTCTAAGGGGAAAATTTTAAGGGGATGTTAGAAGAGTTGATTCTTTGTACAGTGTTCTAAGGGGTTCTGAATGGGGAGTTTGCAGGAATATCCAAGTCTAAGGGGAGAATTTTAAGGGGGATATGAGACAAGAAATGATTGAGAGGAGTGGATTCTTTATACAGAACTCTAAGGGGTTCGGAATGGGGAGTTTGCAGGAATATCCAAGTCTAAGGGGAAAATTTTAAG
>NC_066537.1:15730444-15765444 GCF_024679095.1 Eriocheir sinensis
GGAGGCCAGAAAAGATAGGAAAACAAAAAAAAGGAGAGAAATTTAAAGGGAGAGTAGTGAAGGGTAAAGGGGTAAGGTTTAGGGCTCAGGAAGGGGGTGGAGAGGAGGGGGAGCTTGATAGATACAGATAGATAGACAGAAAAAAGGGCTCAGGAATGGGGGGGAGGGAGGAAGAGGGGGGAGCTAGTGATAGATGGATAGATAGATAGATAGATGGATAGATAGAAAAAGGAAGGTAAAGGGAAAAGGCTATGGGGTTGGAAGGGGAGGAGGGGAGATGGGGAAGGGGGAAGCTAGGGATAGATAGATAGATAGATAGAAAAATAGACAGAAAAAAAGGGAATTAGTTTAAGAAGAAAAAAAAAAGGGGAGGGAGGTACAAGGTGAAGGTTAAGGGGTCAAAGAGAGGAGGGGGGGTTGGAGGGGGAGGGGAGAGGGGGAAGGGGGAGCTAGGGATAGATAGATAAATAGAAAGATAGACAGAAAAAAAGGGGAGGCACAAGGTGAAGGGTAAGGGGTCAAATAGAGGAGGGGGAGGAGAGAGGGGAAAGGGGGGGGGCCAGGGATAGATAGATAGAAAGATAGACAAAATAAGTTTAATAATAAAAAAAAAAAAAAAAGGGGAGGTACATGGTGAAGGTTAAGGGGTCAAAGAGAGGAGAAGGGGGTAGTTGGGGGTAAGGGGGGAGAGGGGGGTAAAGGGGGGGAGGGGGGCGCAGCAGGAACCACCAAAACGAGCGGCTCCAGGGATCTGTCTGGCCCGTGTTAAAGGTGACCAACCCGTAACGCCGCCGCTGCCGCCTGCCGTGCCTGCTGCGTGCGCCCTGCCGCCCGACGCCTGCTTACCGCTGCCTCTGTGTACCCCTGGCTGTGTGGCTGTACCCTGATCTGTCTGTCTGTAGCCCTGTTAGTGTGTCTCTGTGTATGTCTGTATCTCTGCGTGTGTTTCTACCGGTGTGTGTGTGTGTGTGTGTG
Source organism: Eriocheir sinensis (assembly GCF_024679095.1). Lineage (NCBI taxonomy): Eukaryota > Metazoa > Arthropoda > Malacostraca > Decapoda > Varunidae > Eriocheir > Eriocheir sinensis. Next base: position 15,731,420 of record NC_066537.1, read on the forward strand.
TTTGTACCCCTGTCTGTCTTTCTGTATGTTTGTCTGTATCCCTGTTAGTGTGCGTCTCTGTCTGTTTGTGTCTGTATTCCTCTCTGTGTGTGTCTCTACCGGTGTGTGTGTGTGTGTGTGATTATGTCTGTTTATACCCGTATGTCCGTCTGTTTTCTGTATCCCAGTTTCTTTGCACTATAACTGTATTTTCTCTTCCTGTCTGTTTTCCTGTATCCCTGTCCGTCTTTCTGTTTGTCTGTTTCTCAGTTTCTTTCCACTATTACTGTATTTTTATCTATCCCTGTCTGTCCGTTCTCCTGTTTGTCTTTCTGTATCTGTCCTGTATCTCTGTTTGCGCGATCACTGTCCTTTCTCTGTCCCTGTTTGTGTGTTTCTGTCTCTGTCTGTACCGCTGTCTGTCTGTTGTATCTGTCTATTCTCCATATTCATGTTTACTGCTTCCTTGCCTGTCTGTGAGTGTCTGTACCGCTGTGTATGTACTCCTGTCTGTTTGTACCACTGTCTCTACAACTGTCTGTACCGTTGTCTGTGTACCTCTGAACCGTTGTCTGTGATAACTCTGTATGTACCGTTTTCTCTTTGTAACGCGTGTCTGTCTGTATCCTCGTCTGTCATTACCACGTTTCATCTTCTGTCCTTCTGTCCGTCTGTCTGTACATCTGTCTGTTCTACCTCAGTGGCTGTATTCGTCTGTCTTGTCCACTTATTTTCTCTTCCATCCGTTTACTCATTTTTCTTTTTCTTTTTTTTCATCTGCATTTCTCTCTCTCTCTCTCTCTCTCTCTCTCTCTCTCTCTCTCTCTCTCGTATTGTTTTTTTTTTCTCATTCCTTCGTTTTTTTCTGTTTTCTGTTCTTTTTCTTGTTTTTCTTCTCCGTTTTCTTCCTTTTCTTCTTCATCTTCTTTTTCTGCTTCTTTTTTTCTTCTTTTTTCTTCTTTCTCTTCTTTTATTTCTTCGTCCACATCTTTATCAAAATCACCCTCATGTTCCTCTTTATATTCCTCCTCCTCCTCCTCCTCCACTTCTTCTTCTTCTTCTTCTTCTTCTTCCTGCAGTGGTGTGTTTGCAGACAATCCTTTTTTTTTTCTTTCTCCTGCAATATTTTTTTCTTGTCTCGGCCTCCCCCTCCCCCCTCTCATCCACCCCCTCCCCCCTCCCCCTTCTCATCCTCCCCCTCCCCCCCTCGTCTGCTGTTATTTACTGCTTGCAAGGCCTGTCTTCTGCTGGCTGACCTGCTTCCTCGCGTGTCCCCTCACCATTCTCTCTCTCTCTCTCTCTCTCTCTCTCTCTCTCTCTCTCTCTCTCTCTCTCTCTCTCTCTCTCCCATGTCACAAGAGAGAGAGAGAGAGAGAGAGAGAGAGAGAGAGAGATAGAGAGAGAGAGAGAGAGAGAGATGTGAGAGAGAGAGAGAAAAGAAAGAAAGGAGCTAACAGAGAGAGAGAGAGAGAGAGAGAGAGAGAGAGAGAGAGAGAGAGAGAGAGAGAGAGAGAGAGAGAGCTTCATGACACCGCACAAAGTCCCCACCAATCCCTGCCTCCATTTCCCTCCCCCTCCCCTTACCCCTCCCCTTTACCCCTCCTCAACCCCCTTCCATTCGCCCTCCCCAATCTCTCCCTCCCCTTCAATCTCCCTCCATTTCCCCTCCTTCCCCCTCCCTCCCCTTCAACTTCCCTCCATTTCCCCTCCTTTCCCCTCCCTCTTCTATATCCTTCCCCCTTCCCCCCTCCCATTCCCCCTCCCCCCTTATCCTTACCCAGTTCACCCCTCCCTCTCTTTACCCTCCTCCTCCCCCTCTGACGTCATCTTAATGGGACCAGCCAATCAGGAAAGAGCCTAAGCCAGCCCCGATGACGTCACAGCCAGGTCGACCAATAGGAGGGCGGAGCTGCGGCCTCACTGGTTTTCGGCAGCCAATGAGCGTGGGGGGGGGGGCGATAATGATGGGAATGGGCCTGTAATTGCCTGGTTGGGTGATTAAGGCCCAGTTGATGACTAATTGGCAGGTATGGTAATGATGGTGGTGATGATGATGGCGGTTGTGGTGATGATGGTGATGATGGTGGTGATGATGATGGCGGTTGTGGTAATGATGGTGATGATGGTGGTGATGATGATGGTGGTGGTGATGATGGTGGTGATGGTGGTGGTGAGGATGAGGAGGAGGAGGGAGAGGAGGAAGAGGAGGAGGAGAACAATTTTTTAAAGGGGAAAGAAACTGAACGTCTTGCGGTATACTCTCTCTCTCTCTCTCTCTCTCTCTCTCTCTCTCTCTCTGATGATGATAATGATAGTGAAAATGATGACGGTCAGGATTTTTAAAGGGAAAGAAATTGAACGTCTTGCGGTATTCTCTCTCTCTCTCTCTCTCTCTCTCTCTCTCTCTCTCTCTCTCTCTCTCTCTCTCTCTTATCTCCTTCCCCGTCTTAATACTCTGGTAAGATAAGGAGAAGGGAAATACGTGGAGGGGGGAGGGAGGAAAGAATGGAGAGAGAGAGAGAGAGAAGAGAGATACAATAGTGGCTTTGTTTCTTCTCTCTCTCTCTCTCTCTCTCTCTCTCTCTCTCTCTCTCTCTCTCTCTCTCTCTCTCAGACAAAAAAGTTGCAAGTGTCCTTTCTGGTAGAGACTGTAGTGGTGAAAAGTAGTAGTAGTAGTAGTAGTAGTAGTAGTAGTTGTAGTAATAGTTGTTATTGTAGCGGTAGGCCTAATTGTATTCTTTATCAGTGTTATTCTTGTTCTCATTGTAGTAGTAGTAGCAGTAATAGTAGTAGTAGTAGTAGTAGAAGTAGTAATGGTAGTAGTAGTAGCAGTAATAGTAGTAGTAGTAGTAGTCGTAGTGGTAGTAGTGGTAGTAGTAGTGGTAGTAGTGGTGGTTGTGGTGGCGGTGTTGTTATCAGCCGAGGCATGAAACATTTTTAATCATCATAATCAGCTTGTGAAATCCGGTTATGTCCAGGAAAGACGGGAAAGAAGGGACGGGAGGGAAGGGATGGATAAGGAGGGAGGGAGAGGAAGGGAAGGGGAAGGGAAGGGATTTAAAGGTAGGGAGGGAGGGAGAGGAAGGGAAGGGAAAGGGAAGGGATTTAAAGGGAGGGAGGGAGAGGAAGGGAAGGGGAAGGGAAGGAATTTAAAGGGAGGGAGGGAGAGGATTGGACACAGGAATAGGAAAAGAAATATACGAAAGAGCATGAAAGGAAAACGGGTGAGAGGAAAGAGTGCAGGATGTGAAAGGGAATTAGAAAATAATCACAAGGTCTCTCTCTCTCTCTCTCTCTCTCTCTCTCTCTCTCTCTCTCTCTCTCTCTCTCTCTCTCTCTCTCTCTCTCTCTTGCTGGTTCATGGTAAACACTTATGACCCTGTGTGTGTGTGTGTGTGTGTGTGTGTGTGTGTGTGTGTGTGTGTGTGTGTATGACGACTCATGTGGTGGATTAATTTATGGCATACCCTGGTGGTGGTGGTGCTAGTGTTGGTGGTGGTGGTGATGGTGGTCGTGGTGGTGGTGGCAGTAGTGGTTGTGGTGGTGGTGGTGGTGGTGGTGGCGGCGTCAATTTTAATCAGACAAAGTGTAGTGGGAGTAAATAAATGATCTCGTGAGAATTCAACCCTCCCCCTTTGACTCTCTCTCTCTCTCTCTCTCTCTCTCTCTCTCTCTCTCTCTCTCTCTCTCTCTCTCTCTCAAATCTGTAATGTTAAAGGGTAAGAAATGAGACGGGAGGATAGATTACACGAGGAAAATATAATAAACAAACCCTTTCTTTACTACTTATACTTTTTACTTTAACAATAATAACTATCGTACATTTTTATTTTACTTAATTTTTTTTTACTTCTTTTACATTCTTTACTCTTTACATTCTTACCCCACCATTCTCTTTTCTCTTCATTTACTCTCTTCTCCTTCTTTTACTCTTTAACTCTCTTTTACTCATTCTGCTCTCTTCCCTTTTTTTTACTCTACATTCTCTGACCTTCCTCCCTATTCCCTCCCTCTCTTTACCTGTGTTCTCCCCGGCCCAGGTAGTCTGCACACTCTCCTGCTAGTAATATTAGTAATCAGTGGTGTGTGTCTGGCCCTTGTAGTGTTGCGCCAGGCGGCCGGAAAGAGGAGTCCGACAATCACGTGCTTGCCAAACCGCGGAATTGAAGGCCGCGAGGGACAGTGATAACCAAGCAGTGACTCCCACCGCTTATATACATACATACATACACACATACATACATACATACATTTAAACATACATTCTATCATTCAAACATATTATACACGCATGCATACATACATACATACATACATACATACATACATTTAAACATACATTCTTTCATTCAAACATATATTATACACGCATACATACATACATACATACATACATTCATACATACATACATACATTCATTCATACATACATACGAACATACATTTTTTGCGGCAAAGAATGAACCGCAAGAATAAAACTAGTATACAAAAAAAGTTCCCTGTGTGTCGCTGCTCCCCAAAAGCGAAAAACTCATAATTCAAAATCGGTAGCAGTGGTGTCTCGATATTCCCTTCTAGAAAATGTTCAAGTCGTCGGCGGGAGGAAATGCAGCGAAAGCAAGGCTGATCCAGAGCTTACCGGCGAAAGGGATGAAAGAGTGTAGATGCTGGCTAACTCTTGCATAAGGGCTTTGGATAGCATTAGGATGAGCTAGGGTAGAAAGTCAAGTCCAGCGGGGCCGCAGGAGGGGAGGGAGAAGAGGCATGGATATATAGTCAGGAAATTCAAGAGTATTTGTTTAGCATGAAAAAAATAAACAGTAAAAGATAGAGAGGCAACATTGCGGCGGATTTAAAGAGATGGAAGAGTCCCTGAGAGGAGAGATGACGAGGCGAAAATGCTTTGCCTATTGTTCAAAAGGGCAACTTACATACACACCATGACTCTGAGGTGCCGGCCATGGGGTAATGTTAGGCAAAATGTCAAGTGTCCACTCCAAGCTATCAAGGGCCTTCTGAGTGTCCGGTATGAAGGGTTGAGAGGCTGAGAGCATCATATGGTTAGACTCGATGCTCTTCATCCTCAACACTCGCGCCCATATCACAACTCTCCCTGCCTTGACCGTTCCCGTGAGAAGGAAGGGAGAGCGAGAAGGGAAGGATAGAAAGGAGGGAGGGAAGGGAAGTCAGGAAAATAAATGAAAACAAAAAAAGATAGAAACAGTGTAAGAGGATGGGAGGAAAGGAAGGGAGGAAATAAGAGGGAAAGGGAGAAGAAGGGAGGGAGGAAAGGGAAGGGAGGATAAAAAATGGAGGTCCTCCCTACAAGTTGTCTATGAACCACTTTACTTATTAATGTCTATATTCAACACGTTCACATAAGAAAACATGATCTAACATTATGATTATTTATTCTACTTTTTTTTATAATCTCCCATGTCGTTATTTCGAAAAGCATTGAAAGATAACTATTTTCTCTTGATAAAACAATGTAAGCTGCGGTAAACTATTAACATTTTCCTTTGCTTGATCCCGGGCCTTGTAATGTAATAATACCTTCTTGGGATATAACGGCGTTTTCTTTCCTTATGTGTCCATGAAACAACGGGCTTATTGTATGTTAAGGTCTTGAACATTTTCATCTGCTCATAAAAGGAGAGAGAAGAATGAAACCTTGATAACAGGATTAGGTCCAAATACGAGTACATGTATTTGTACCATCTAAGACACAATTATAGGCTGATATTCTCATTCTCGTGTTCGGAGTCAAAGCTAAGAATGCGCTTTGTACTACCAGCAGACTCTTTATTTTACAGTAATGGGAGGAACTCGAAGGGAGAAGTAAATAAAAACAAAAAAAACGCTAAGCCTATAAAAGGGAGTATAAAGAAGTGGCCAAAAGAGAGGTCAATTTCGGGTGCCTGTACCTGAACTTGTACCCGGAACCCATGTAGAGTCGAGAATATAGGAAGTGTTTTCTATCACAAGCAATGCGAACGCTTAGGGAAGGTAGTGAGCGGTGGAGGCAGGCAGCGGCGTGGCGGGGGAAGGGGGTGGCAAATATGAATGGTACCGGTGGATGTGTATTTCATGCTTATAATACTGAACGAGCACTTGGCCCCGAGAACCGTACAGTACCCCGAGAACCATACAGTACCCCGAGAACCATACAGTACCCCGAGAACCATACAGTACCCCGAGAACCATACAGTACCCCGAGAACCATACAGTACCCCGAGAACCATACAGTACCCCGAGAACCATACAGTACCCCGAGAACCATACAGTACCCCGAGAACCGTACAGTACCCCGAGAACCATACAGTACCCCGAGAACCATACAGTACCCCGAGAACCATACAGTACCCCGAGAACCATACAGTACCCCGAGAACCATACAGTACCCCGAGAACCATACAGTACCCCGAGAACCATACAGTACCCCGAGAACCATACAGTACCCCGAGAACCATACAGTACCCCGAGAACCGTACAGTACCCCGAGAACCATACAGTACCCCGAGAACCATACAGTACCCCGAGAACCGTACAGTACCCCGAGAACCGTACAGTACCCCGAGAACCATACAGTACCCCGAGAACTGCAGTACCCGAGAACCATACAGTACCCCGAGAACCGTACAGTACCCGAGAACCATACAGTACCCGAGAACCGTACAGTACCCCGAGAACCATGCAATTGAGAACCATACAGTACCCCGAGAACCGTACAGTACCCCGAGAACCGTACAGTACCCCGAGAACCATACAGTACCCCGAGAACCGTACAGTACCCCGAGAACCATACAGTACCCCGAGAACCGTACAGTACCCCGAGAACCATACAGTACCCCGAGAACCATACAGTACCCCGAGAACCATACAGTACCCCGAGAACCATACAGTACCCCGAGAACCGTACAATACCCCGAGAACCGTACAGTACCCCGAGAACCGTACAGTACCCCGAGAACCGTACAGTACCCCGAGAACCGTACAGTACCCCGAGAACCGTACAGTACCCCGAGAACCGTACAGTACCCCGAGAACCGTACAGTACCCCGAGAACCGTACAGTACCCCGAGAACCGTACAGTACCCCGAGAACCATACAATACCCCGAGAACCGTACAGTACCCCGAGAACCATACAGTACCCCGAGAACCGTACAGTACCCCGAGAACCATACAGTACCCCGAGAACCATACAGTACCCCGAAAACCATACAATACCCCGAGAACCATACAGTAGTGCTTGAACCTGTGATGGAGACATACTAGAGAACAGTCCTTGCGCACCTGATGTCCTAATGATAAAAAAAAGAGAAAAAGAGGGGAAAAGAAAATCGAGAAGGAAGAAATAGCAAATGAAAGGAGGAACTGACAAAAGGTGATGGGAAAAAAAATGAAAAGAGAAAATTAAGAATAACGGAGAAATTGAAATAAATAAAGTAATGGTAAGAAAAAGGGAAATAAAATAGACGGAAGATGAGATTAAGAAAAAGTAAATGAAATGAGGAATAGACAAAAGGAGAAGAAGCGAAACAAAAGAGATAGAAGAGAAAATTGAGAATGACGATGAAAGTGAAAGAATGAGAAGAGATAGAAATACGAGGATAAACAGAAAGAGTTAAAGAAAAAAGTAAAAAAAAGGAAGAAATTATAAAAAAAGTAGAAAAAGAATTATGAGAAAAATAAGAGCTAAAGAAAATAGTTAAAAAGAATGAAATTATAAAAAAAAGAGTAGAAAAAAGTAAGAGAAAAAAAAAATAAAGACGAAAGAAACGATGAAAGAAACATGGAAATGGAAATGACAAAAGAGGAGAAAGAGAAAGAAGAAGGAAAAGAGGAAATGATAAAAGAAGGAAAAATAAAAGACAAGATAAAATTAAAAAAACGAGAGGAAGCATACACTTGTACATCATTAAAACCTCTCTTGTTGATGTTGTCCTTAACGATGCCCAGATGGTGGTGGTGGTGGTGGTGGCGGTAGTGGTGGAGTAATACCCAAATGTCCTTGATGGCGATAATGGTGATGATGTAATGGTGGTGATGATGGTGATGGGATGGTGTGACTGGTGATGTGATTATGCAAGTGGCGGTGATGTGGTGATTGTATTAGTGATGGTGCTGGCAATGTGGTGATACTGGCGGAGGTGATGTTGGAGATGATGGTGATGATGTGACTGGTGATGTTATGGTGTTGTGAGATGAGGTGGTGTTGAAAGCGGTAGTGATGTAGGGGTTGTATTAGTGATGGTGGTGGTGGTGGTAATGGTGGTGATGATTATAGTAGTGGTGTTGAACGAAGTGGATGGTGATGTAACTGGTGGTGTTAGTATAGTTAGAAGTAGTAGTAGTAGAAGTAGTAGTAGTAGTAGTAGGAGGAGGAGGTAGATGGTGATGCAAGTAGTAGTGGTGATGGTAGTGGTGGTGGTGGTGATGGTGGTGGTGGTGGTGGTGGTGGAGTGATGTTGAAAGAAGTTACTGGTAATGTAATCGGTGGTGTTCTTAGTACAGTTAGTAGTTAGAAGCAGTAGTATTAGGAGGTGGTGATGTAAGTAGTAGTAGTAGTAGTAGTAGTAGTAGTGGTGGTGGTGGTGGTGGTGGTGGTGCGGGAGGCTGTGATTGGCCGTCTCCCTCTCCTGGTCACCTCCTGATTGGCTTACAGATTGCAGCATCACTCGCCCTCACCTGCCCTGTTCGCCCCCCCCCCCCTCTCTCTCTCTCTCTCTCTCCCTCTTTCTCTCTCTCTGTTATCTTCCTCCCTCCCTCCTTCTCTCCTTCCCTCCCTCCCCTTCCCTCCCGCCCATAAACATACCCACCCAACGTTTCGCAAGAGAGAGAGAGAGAGAGAGAGAGAGAGAGAGAGAGAGAGAGAGAGAGAGAGAGAGAGAGAGAGAGAGAGAGAGAACGTTGACTTAGCGACCAATGATAAAGCGGAAATAACTGAAAGAAGTGAGAGAGAGAGAGAGAGTAAAGACCGCGAGAGAAAGATGCAGATGTGAAGTTGAGAAGCGAGGGAGAGAAGGGAGGGAAGGGAGGGAGAGAGAGAGAGAGAGAAAAGACAGGAAGGGAAGGAGGAGGAAAGTTAGGAGGAGAAGGAACATGACTCTCTCTCTCTCTCTCTCTCTCTCTCTCTCTCTCCATCAATCCTTCCTCTCCTCCCCTTCACATAACTGGCTGGAGTAGGTAGGAAGACACCTACCGAACGGGCGCAAGCCACTCCCGGTGAGGTATATATGGGAGGTGAGAAGGGAGCTGAAGCCCTCCAAAGACCCTTCCCAGGTCCTCACTAACCGTTTCCCTATTGTCTCACCAACACCGGAGAGTAGTTCAGCATGCTCTCTAAAGACAGATCCTCTCTTTATCCACACCACACTACATTCACATAACATATACACCTTTTTCCAAAATTCAAAATTCAAAATGGCTCAATTAAGCAATGCCTCAGGTCCCCGCCTGGAGGGACCACAAATTCCCCAGGAGGACTCCTTCTGGCTGCCGACCCGAGAGGTGTCTTGATAACTCCTCGAACCTCTTTCTTCTCAATTTCTGCAACATTCGCGGTCTTCGCTCTAATTTTCATTCTGTGGAACATCATCTCTCCTCCTCTAAACCTCACCTTCTCTTCCTTACCGAAACACAGGTCTCTGAGGCTACTGACAGCAATCTCTACTCTGTTCCCTCCTACTATCTCTATACTAAATTTCAATCAAAAGATGGATGTTGCGCCTACGTGCGCAATGACATCACTGCTCTCGTGCCCACGACCTTGACTCTTTGAATTTTCCACCATCTGGTTAAGACTTCACTGTCATTCTATTACTAAATACATCTGTGCTGTTTATCTCTCACCTAACTCTACCAACTATGTAAAATTCTTTGACTATTTGAATTCTAAAGTGGAGCACATCTTGACCCACTCTCCCTTCGCTGAAATCTCCATCCTAGGAGATTTCAATGTTCACCACCAGCTTTGGCTTTCATCCTCTTTCACTGACCATCCTGGTGAACAAGCCTACAACTTTGCTATCCTCAACGACCTAGAGCAGTTGGTCCAGCACCCTACACGTATTCCTGACCGTCTTGGAGATCGGCCCAACATTCTAGACCTCTTCCTTACCTCAAACCCTTCTGCTTATTCTGTCAAACTGTTCTCTCCGTTGGGCTCCTCCGATCACAATCTTATTTCTGCATCCTGTCCTATCGCTCCTGTACATCCTCTGGACCCACCGAAGAGGCGATGCTTCTGGCATTTTGCTTCAGCTCGGTGGGACGACCTGAGATTGTACTTTTCCGTGGAATGATTATTGCTTCCAGGATAGAGACCCTCTGTGTGTGCTCAGCGCATCACAGAGGTGATTGTCTCTGGAATGGGCATACATTCCTCGTTCTTTCTCTACTCCTCACGCTAAAAGCCTTGGTTTAATCACGCTTGTTCTCGTGCTGTCAATGATAGAGAGGTAGCTCACAAAGATACCAGAGCCTTCAAACTAATGCTAATTATGAACTTTACATTTCTGCCCGAAATCGTGCCAAATCTATTCTCCGACTAACCAAAAATTCTTTCATTAATAGAAAATGTCAAAACCTTGCTTTCTCTAACTCTTCCCGTGACTTCTGGCATCTAGCCAAAAACATCTCCTCCAACTTCACTTCTTCATCTTTCCCTCCACTCCTCAGTCCTGACAGCAACACTGCCGTCTCATCTATCTCTAAGGCTGAACTCTTCTCTCAAACTTTTTCTAAAAACTCCACTCTGGACGATTCTGGGCATATTCCTCCTACTCATCCCCCCTCAGACTCCTTTAGGCATGTTATTAAGATTCCTAAAAATGATGTTTTCTATGCCTTCTCTGGCCTCAATCCTCAGTAGGCTTATGGACCTGATGGAGTGCCTCCTATTGTCCTTAAAAACTGTGCTTCCGGGCTGACACCTTGCCTGGTCAAACTATTTCGCCTCTGCCTGTCAACATCTACCTTTCCTTCTTGCTGGAAGTATGCCTTCACACAGCCTGTACCTAAGAAGGGTGACCGCTCCAATCCCTCAAACTACCGTCCTATAGCTTTATTTTCTTGTCTATCTAAAGCTTTTGAATCAATCCTTAACCGTAAGATTCAAAAGCACCTTTCCACTTCAGACCTTCTATCTGATCGCCAGTATGGGTTCTGCAAGGGGCGTTTTACTGGTGATCTCCTTGCCTTCCTAACTTACTCTTGGTCATCCTCTATTAGCCGTTTCGGTGAAACCGTTGCTATTGCGCTGGACATATCAAAAGCCTTTGATCGGGTCTGGCACAAATCTTTGCTTTCCAAACTACCCTCCTACGGTTTCTATCCTTCTCTCTGTACCTTCATCTCCAGTTTCCTTTCTGACCGTTCTATTTCTGCCGTGGTAGACGGTCACTGTTCTTCCCCTAAATCTATTAACAGTGGTGTCCCACAGGGTTCTGTCCTATCTCCCACTCCTTTTCTGTTGTTCATTGATGATCTTCTTTCCAAAACGAACTGTCCTATCCATTCCTACGCCGATGATTCCACTCTGCATTATTCAACTTCTTTTAATAGAAGACCCACCCTTCAGGAACTCAACGACTCAAGGCTGGAGGCTGCAGAACGCTTAGCCTCAGACCTTACTATTATTTCCGATTGGGGCAAGAAGAACCTGGTGTCCTTCAACGCCCCCAAAACACAGTTTCTCCACCTATCCACTCGACACAATCTTCCAAACAACTATCCCCTATTCTTTGACAACACCCAGCTATCACCTTCCTCAACACTAAACATCCTCGGTCTATCCTTAACTCAAAATCTCAACTGGAAACTTCATATCTCATCTCTTACTAAATCAGCTTCCTCGAGGCTGGGCGTTCTGTACCGTCTCCGCCAGTTCTTCTCCCCTGCACAGTTGCTGTCCATATACAGGGGCCTTGTCCGCCCTCGTATGGAGTATGCATCTCATGTGTGGGGGGGCTCCACTCACACAGCTCTTCTGGACAGAGTGGAGGCAAAGGCTCTTCGTCTCATCAGCTCTCCTCCTCATACTGATAGTCTTCTACCTCTTAAATTCCGCCGCAATGTTGCCTCTCTTTCTATCTTCTATCGATATTTCCACGCTGACTGCTCTTCTGAACTTGCTAACTGCATGCCTCCCCCCGCTGCACTCGACTTTCTACTCATGCTCATCCCTATACTGTCCAAACCCCTTATGCAAGAGTTAACCAGCATCTTCACTCTTTCATCCCTCACGCTGGTAAACTCTGGAACAATCTTCCTTCATCTGTATTTCCTCCTGCCTACGACTTGAACTCTTTCAAGAGGAGGGTATCAGGACACCTCTCCTCCCGAAACTGACTTATCTTTCGGCCACCTCTTTGGATTCTTTTTAGGAGCAGCGAGTAGCGGGCTTTTTTTTTTATTAATGTTTACTTTTTTGTGCCCTTGAGCTGTCTCCTTTGCTGTAAAAAAAAAAAAAAAAAAAAATAACTACATCTTCCCTTCCTTCCCTCCTCCTCCTCCTCCTCCTCCTCCTCCTCCTCCTCCTCCTCTTCCTCCTCCTCCTCCCATTTGTCTTTCCGCCCTCTCTACTTCACCCTCCATCACTAAATCTTAAGGTTTTGTTGGTAAGAGAACCGGGTAGGACACGTAGTAATTCATGGGTTTAAACTGGATAAATTCAGATTCAACAGGGACACAGGCAAAAATTGGTTTAATAAATGAGTAGTGGATGAGTGGCTGAGCATTCATGTGGTGAGTGCCGATATAATTGTCACATTAGAAAATAGATTAGATAAATTCATGGACGGTGATATTAGGTAGGGTTAGATTCACGGGAGCTTAAGTTCGATGGAGCTTCTTATGTTCCTTCTCCTCCTCCTCCTCCTCCTCCTTCTCCTCCTCCTCCTCCTCCATGCAGTAGTTACATCTTCTCAAATGGTTTAGTTAAAAAATAAAAGAAAAATAACGAAAGAAAGAAATGAGGAAATGAAAAAAAGGGAAGGAGAAACAGAAATGAAAGAAAAAAATAAATAACGAAAGAAAAATTGTGAGAAAATAGGAAATGACAAAAAGAGGAAGAAAAGGAGATAGAGAGATTGATGAAAGAGGAAACTAAGAATGAAAGAAAATAATAAAAGATGAGATTAAAAAAAAGTAGGATGAGGAGAAAGAAAACGAAGAGAAGAATAAGAACGAAGGAAAAGTGAAAGAAACGAAGAAATGATGGAAGAGGAAAAAAAAGAGAAAGAAAAAGAAAACCGAGGAAGAATTTAAAAAGTCAAAGAAATGAGGAACTTACAAAAAGGAAATGGAGAAAGAGAGATAAGAGAGAAAATTCAGAAAGACGAAGAAAGTGAAAGAAAAAAATAGTGATAAGAGAAGGAGAATAAAAGAGAGAGAGATAGAAGATAAGATTGAGAATGAGAGGAAAATGATAAAAAATGGAGGAAAGGAGAAGAGATAAAGGAGGAGAAATAAGGGAGGGAGAAGAAAGAGAAGGAGAAATAGGAAAAAGATAAATGAGAGAATGGAGGAATGGAAGATAGATAAAGGAGGAGAAATGAGAAAGGGAGAAGAAGGAGAAAGGAGAAATAGGAAAAATAAATGAAAAACTGGAGGAAAGGAGAGAGATAAAGGAGAAGTGAGGAGGGAGAAGAAGGAAGGAGAAATAGGAAAAATAAATGAAAAACTGGAGGAATGGAAGAGAGATAAAGGAGGAGAAATGAGAAAGGGAGAAGAAGGAGGAAGGAGAAATAGCAAAAAAAGAGAAAGTGGAGGAAAGGAGAGATATAAAGGAGGAGAAATAAGGAAGGGAAAAGAGAGGGAAAAATAGGAAAAACTAAATTAAAAAATGTAGGAAAGGAAGAGAAAGATAAAGGAGGAGAAATTACATGAGAGAAAGGAAGGAAAGGAGAAGAGAAAGAAGAGAAGTAGCAAAAGATAAATGAGGAGAAGGAGAGAAATAGCAAAGACAATTGAAAGAAGGGGAAGAGAAAAGAGGAATAGGAGAAAAATGGGAGATGGAAATAAGAAAAAGAAAAAGGAGGAGAAAAGGAGGAATAGGAAGAGAGAAAGGAGGAAAGGGAAAGGAAAATGAATGAATAGGAAAGAGAAATGAGAAGAGGAGAAGAGAAAGGAGAATTAGCAAAACAGACAACAAGAGAGAGAGAGAGAGAGAGAGAGAGAGAGAGAGAGAGAGAGAGAGAGAGAGAGAGAGAGAGAGAGAGAGAGAGAGAGAGAGAGAGAGAGAGAGAGAGAGAGAGAGAGAGAGAGAGAGAGAGACACATCACACACACACACACACACACACACACACACAGGGACAGGAGTGTGTGTGTGTGTGTGTGTGTGTGTGTGTGTGTGTACACCCGGCTGGTTAGTAGTGCTGGTTAGTAATGCAAAATTGCAACATCTCAACACACACACACACACACACACACACACACACACACACACACACACACACACACACTAATGAGAGAGTATAAAAAGAAGACATGAGAGAGAGAGAGAGAGCATTTCAGGCGAGGGAATTTTCCACATACCCTCCACATGACTTTCACGTGATGAGCGAGGAGGGAGAGAAGTAGGAAAAGAGAGTGGGAGGGAGGGAGAGGAGGAGAGAGGGAGAGAGAGGGAGGGAGAGAGGAAACGGAGGGTATGAGAATGTAGAGATTATGTAGAGCAAACAAGGCGATTTCTCATTGGTGGAGAGAGAGAGAGAGAGAGAGAGAGAGAGAGAGAGAGAGAGAGAGAGAGAGAGAGAGAGAGAGAGAGAGAGAGAGAAACGACATTAAAGAGATAATTAAAAGGACAGAATAAAAGACAGAGAGAAAATGATGAAAGAGGATGAGGAGGAATTTGAGAGAGAGAGAGAGAGAGAGAGAGAGAGAGCAATGTTGTGTTTTGTGTTGTGATGAGTTAACAAATACTCCAAATATTCGGGTCATCATCATTCTCTCTCTCTCTCTCTCTCTCTATCTCTCATCCATCTCTTCGCTAATACAATAATCAAGGTGTTTCAAGCCATTTAAATCACCTGTGCCGTGTGTGTGTGTGTGTGTGTGTGTGTGTGTGTGTGTGTGTGTGTGTGTGTGTGTGTGTGTGTGTGTGTGTAATCATAACATTGTGGTGGTGATTGTTGTGTTTTAATTAACGAGACAAATCTAAGTCAAATTATTTAAATGGCTTCAACTTTATTATTATTATTATTATTATTATTATTATTATTATTATTATTATTATTATTATTATTATTATTATTATTATTATTATTATTATTATTATTATTATTATTATTATTATTATTATTATTATTATTATTATTATTATTACGTGATGCCTCGCTCCCTCCCTGTCTTCTTTCCTTCCTTCTTTCTCTTCCTTCTCTTCCTTCCTCCCTCCACTTGTCCTTTCCTCCTCTTCCTTAGTTCCTTCATATCTTCCTTTTTTCCGTCCCTACTTCTTCCCTTCATTCTCGTTCCTTCCTTCCTTCCTTCTCTTCCTTTTTTTCCTCTTTTTCCTTCTCTCCTCTTCCTTCCCTTCTTCCTGGCTTCTCTCCTTCTTTCCTTCCATCCCTTTCTTCTCCTTTCCTCTCCCATCCACTCATTTGGTCCCCATGTCTCCTTCCTTTCTCCTTCCCTTCCCTCCCTCCTTTTCTCTCCATCCTGTCTCGTGTTTTCTTCCACTTTTTTCATCCCTCATTCTCTTCTCTCCTTCCCTTCCCTTCTTCCTCTTATCTCTCCAAACTGTTCTCATACTTTCCTCCACATTTTTTATCCCTCCTCCCTTCCCTCCCTCCGGTCTCTCCTTTCTATAATTCCTCTTTTCTCTGTATTTTTTATTCTCCTTTCTTTCCTCCACATCCTCCTTCTCTCCTTCCCTCTTATTTCTCCCTTCCCTTCACCCCATCCTCTTTTTCGTCCTCTGTTTCTCCCTTCCTTGCCCTTTTTCTTTCCTCTCTCTTCTTTTCCTCCCTTTTATCTCTTTTATATTCCGTTTTTTGTCCCTACTCCTTCCCTTCCCTCCCTTCTTTCTTTTCTCCCTTCTTTCCCTTATCTTCTCCCTTTCCTCCATCCCTCCCTTCTTCCTTTTCCTCCTTTATCTTCTCCCTTTCCTCCATCCCTCCCTTCTTCCTTTTCCTCCCTTATCTTCTCCCTTTCCTCCATCACTCCCTTCTCCTTCCTTTTCCTCCCTTATCTTCTCCCTTTCCTCCATCCCTCCCTTCTTCATTTTCCTCCCTTATCTTCTCCCTTTCCTCCATCCCTCCCTTCTTCATTTTCCTCCCTTATCTTCTCCCTTTCCTCCATCCCCCCCTTCTCCTTCCTTTTCCTCCCTTATTTTCTCCCTTTCCTCCATTCCTTTCCTCCTCCTTTATTTTTTTCCTAATCTTTCTTATATATGTCTCTTCCTCTCCCTTCTTCTCTCCCTAACCTGCTCTCCCTTTTACTCATAGTGTTCATTGACCTCTCCCTTAATCCACCCTCTCCCTTCCTCCCTCTCCCTTTTTTCTCTCCCTCCCACCTTCCCTCCCTATAAACAATCCCATATACAGTTTCACAAGAGAGAGAGAGAGAGAGAGAGAGAGAGAGAGAGAGAGAGAGAGAGAGAGAGAGAGAGAGAGAGAGAGAGAGAGAGAGAGAGAGAGTGACATTGAACAGTGTGGTTAAAAAGTATCTTCACAGGGATTTTTTTTTCTACTTCGTCTTTTGCTTACTTTTTGTGTTTTGTTTCCCTCACTGCAAAAAGTAATACAGTAATAATAATAATGATAATAATGAATGACGACTTGATAAATGGTGATGGAGGAAGGCGGAAGGTATGTTTTCTAGCAAGGATTAAATAGTGATTCTTGAGCAATAATAATGGTGGTGATGATGATGATGGTGATGGTGTTAATAGTGTTGGTCTTGATAGTGATTCATAATATGGGTTGATGTCTGGTTGTGGTGGTGTTATGAATAGTGCATACTGAGGGTGATTTTGTAGTGGCGGTGGTGGTGGTGGTGGTGATAACGGAGGTGAATGACATGATAACGAAGATAGCAGTAACAGTGATGGTGATGAAGATAGTTAAGGGAATGGTTTATATAATGGAAGAATGGTTAATGCACACTGGAGTTGATTTTGTGATGGTGGTGGTGGTGGTGATGATAGTGGAGGTGAATGTCATGATAACAGTGGTGGTGATGAAGATGGTGGTGATAATGAGGTTGGTGATGGTGAACGAGAGCCGTAGGGGTGAGGTGGTACATATGGTGATGAGAATACTATTGGTGGTGGTGATGGTGGTGTTGAGAGGGCAGGCACGCACAACACCGGAGGAAGCTGGATCAGGCACGTTTTGGCAATCTGGTGGTGGTGGTGGAGGAGGAGGTGGTGGTGGTGGTGGTGGTGGTGGTGATAAGGATAACAGCCCTTAGAGTGATAACAGAAGGTGGTGGTGGTGGTGATGATGGTGGTGGTGATGATGATGATAGTGGTGATGGTGGTGGTGGTGATGATGGTGGTTGGTGATGGGTTGTAGTAAGGGTTGGTGGTGATGATTGTGGTGGTGGTGGTGGTTGTGGTGGTGGTAGTGGTGGGTTGTAGTAAGGGTTGGTGGTGATGATGATGGTGGTGGTGGTGGTGGTGGGTTGTAGTAAGGGTTGGTGGTGATGATGATGGTGGTGGTGGTGATGGCTCTTGTAACACCCAACACCACCTATCTATCTCTCCTATCCTATCCTCCTATCCTATAAATTTATCTAAGCTATTTTTGAATGAGTCTATCGTATCGTATTGGCACTCACCAGTCACCACCTCACTGCCAAGTCTTTCCTCTCATCTACCACTATTCGTAAACCAATTCTTACGTATGTCTCTTGAATCTGAATTTGTCGAACTTTAACCCGTTGCTATGAGTCTAAACCACTCTTCGTAAACCAATTCTTGCCTATGTTTTTACTGGATCTGAATTTGATTAAAACCATTGCTTGAAATCTAAACCAGCCTATTCGTGAACCAATTCTTGCCTATGTTTTTACTGGATCTGAATTTGATTAAAACCATTGCTTGAAATCTAAACCAGCCTATTCGTGAACCAATTCTTGCCTATGTTTTTACTGGATCTGAATTTGATTAAAACCATTGCTTGAAATCTAAACCAGCCTATTCGTAAACCAATTCTTGCCTATGTTTTTGCTGGATCTGAATTTGATTGAACCTATTGCTTGGAATCTAAACCAGCCTATTCGTAAACCAATTCTTGCGCTATGTCTGTTGAATCTGAATTAGTCCAACTTAAACCTATTGCTATGAGTCTTAACATGGCCGTGTCACTCATCAACCACTCTTTTCATAAACCATATCTTGCTATTATCTTTGCTGAATCCAAATTGTGCCTCACTTAAGCTCATTGCTCTGAAGCTGAACCTGGTCATTTCACTCTTCCACCACTCCTCGTGAACCATTTTTTTTTTTTTAATCTGAATCTCTCTACCCAAAACCACTCTTTTCTTAAACCAATAGAGTGAGGGTGGTGGTGGTGGTGGTGATGGCGATGTCCACTGAGTTTTAATTTGTCCAACTTTTAAACCCATTGCTTCTAGTCTTAGCCAGAGATAAAAAAAAAAGTTAGGGTATTTTGGATAGTTTACTGTTGTTGTTGGTGGTGGTGGTGGTGGTGGGTGATGTTGCAAGGTGGTGGTGAGTGAGACGTGGTGTTGTGATGACAGAGGAGGTGGTGGTGTGATTGGGGGGGGAGGGGGTTAGGAGGAAGAAGGGAAAGGGGGTTTGAGTCCTCTTTGACGTCATTTGGTTTCAATCCTGTCCTGTGTACTGATCCTGTTCTGTACGTGTTTTAAATACTCTAAACCAGTTACCTGCATTTGTCCTGGTCATGTTTCTTTCTTTCTCTTTTTTTCTTAATGAAGTTTGTAGCGTTTATAGTTTCCCTGTTAATGAAGTTTCTGTCGTTTATAGTTTCCCTGTTAATGAGGTTTGTGGCGTTTATAGTTTCCCTGTTAATGAGGTTTTCGTCGTTTATAGTTTCCCTGTTAATGAGGTTTCTGGCGTTTATAGTTTCCCTGTTAATGAGGTTTTCGTCGTTTATAGTTTCCCTGTTAATGAGGTTTGTGGCGTTTATAGTTTCCCTGTTAATGAGGTTTCTGGTCTTTATAGTTTTTCTGTGTATGAGATTTATGGCGTTTATAATTTCTCTGTTTACGAAATTTTTGGCATTTATAGTTTTCTTCCTATTTTCGAGGTTTCTGACGTTTATAGTTTCTGTGGACGAGGTTTTAGGAATTTAGACTCAACTGTTTTATTTTTGTGGCGTCTAAACATTAATCAATTCATTCCCTCGGTTGTATTATCTTTTTTTATGCATGGCAGAGCTACACGCCATTAATATTTATCGCTGTAAATTTTATCCAGTAAATATTTAAGTCCCTCCTGCCTTGATATTAAAGCCAGCATTCATATATTCAGCCATGTATATTTACGTCATATTTCCATGTTGCATCATCATCACAATCCCATAAAAGAGGATCGTGGGAAACACTTCTGTCTATTTCTGGTCCATATTCTTAACAGCAGCAGAAGATGAAGAAGAAGAAACACAAGAACAAGAAAAACAAGAGGAATAAAAAGAACAAAAAGAATAAGAACAAGCCGTAGTAATTCCGTGAGAGCATCAGGCTAGGCTAGACTTGGATCCCCATTTGCAGGATGGCCCGACGTTCCAGTCTGCGGGAGATTAACACTATGACCTTCTCAAAGACTGTCTGTGCATGGGTATAAATACAAAGATATACCTGAAAAATAAAACGTGTGGAGTGTTCAGATTGAGTGGTGGAGTTTTAGTGAGCAGCGCGGGATAGCAGTCTCTCAGTAGTGACTTAACGACTTAGCGCTCAGGCCTCCACTCCTAGAAGGCCTTGGCTAGTGGTTAGGTTAGGTTAGGCAGCGAAGGAGTGACTGGTTGGTTACTGGTGTGTTCATGTTTCATAATACATACCGTACATCTTTAGCATCTTAAAATAGTACATTCACTCTTGGGCTAAAGGAACTTAGAACCTACTACTACTACTACTACTACTACTACTACTTTTACTGTTACGACTATTGGTCAAAAATTATAAACAAGACTACCATCATATTAGCATTTGTTGTTTCGCTTTATTAATTTATGTAAACTTTCTCGTGGTAAAATATTTGATTGTCGTGAATTCTGTTTGTTATTGCATTTTTTAACTTTTTACCTAGTCGCCTGTCCCTTCAATTACCTCCCTATTGTTTGATTAATTGATTGATTATTTGCTTAATTGCTTGGTTATTGTATCCAGTAATTGATTTCCATACTAATTCTCCTCTCTTCTCCTCCTCCTCCTCCTCCAACTCCCCCTTCTCTTACTTTATCTTATTTCTTCGGCCTTTTTCTAAGAGAGAGAGAGAGAGAGAGAGAGAGAGAGAGAGAGAGAGAGAGAGAGAGAGAGAGAGATGAGGGGAAGAAGAGAGTAGTCTTCTTACTTGCTCTTCCTCCCTCTCTTCCTCCCCTTTTAACCTCCACTCTCCCTCCTCACAATCCGAGAGAGAGAGAGAGAGAGAGAGAGAGAGAGAGAGAGAGAAAGAGAGAGAAAGAAGGCCTATGGGAAGTGTTATAGATCTTTTCCTATTCTCTCCCTATCCCCCCACGCCTCTCTCTCCAACAGGCCTTACCTACCTGCTTTGGCCTCTAATTGGTTAATTCTGCTACCTGTCCAGTCCAGCTCCTGTTGTTATCACTATTACTACTACTACTACTACTACTACTATTTATCTTTTCTTTTTCTTATTTTCCTCTTCCTACTTTCTTCTTTTTCCTCTTTCTTCTTCTTCTTCTTCTTTTTCTTTTTCTTCTTTTATTGCTGCAAATATCACCATTCCTACAAGAACTAATGCTAAACTAATAACACCATTAAAACTAATACCATCACTACTGCTACTACTACTACTACTACTACTACTACTACTACTACTACTACTAATAATAATAATAATAATAATAATAATAATAATAATAATAATAATAATAATACTCCCACCAATACTATAAATAAAATAAAAACCACCACCACCACCACCACTGTTGAACTGATCTTTTATCTCATGCCTAGATAGCTCAGTTGGGAGAGCGTTAGACTGAAGATCTAAAGGTCCCCGGTTCGATCCCGGGTCTGGGCAAACTTTTTTACGCTTTTTGCAGGGTGTTAGGGAACCTGTCTGGCCGAGCCTCAGCTGAACTAGACGATGCTCATGAGGCCTCTATCCTCAAACACTTCGGGTCTTAATGAATACTGTACTTAACTCTTGCATTAGGGATTTGGACAGAACAGAGAGGTGTCAGACGATGCTCATAAGGCCTCTATTCTCAAACACTTCGGGTCTTAATGAATACTGTACTTAACTCTTGCATTAGGGATTTGGACAGAACAGTGAGGTGTCAGACGATCCTCATGAGGCCTCTATCCTCAAACACTTCGGGTCTTAATGAATACTGTACTTAACTCTTGCATTAGGGATTTGGACAGAACAGAGAGGTGTCAGACGATGTTCATGAGTCCTCTATTCTCAAACACTTCGGGTCTTAATGAATACTGTACTTAACTCTTGCATTAGGGATTTGGACAGAACAGTGAGGTGTCTTGATATTCCTCTGTCTGTAGCGTGACGGAACAGGTACAGGTTGAGGATATGGTGTTGGTTAAGACTCATTTTACAAGGCTGAAGATATGGTGATGTTATTGAGTCACTACTATAGTATACCAACGTTGCCAGATTGTCGTAGTCAGCCTCTTATATTTACCAACTTCCGACTCAAAAAATGTCTCCTGGGCCCCAATAACTAGATTCATTTATAATTATCGTTAAAATAGTTAATTCCTGATGTTTCTTGGCAATAGTTACGCGTCAGAAACCGGTAAATACTATCCTCTGAGTACGATAATATGGCAACGGGGCTATATACCTGTTTATCAAGACTTTTTTTTTTTACGTCTATGCCTATACCAGGGAGATGTTGATGGTATGGAGATGTTTGTAAAGACTCACTCCATACCTGTTTCTAGCGTGACGTAGGGACTCGGCCGTTGATTGAGGGGCAGGTAAAGGTTGAAGGTGTCCTCATGTTAATAAAGTGCGTTGTTTGTATACCTGCATGTTTGATTTGGGGGGCAGTGAATGTTATCTGGTCTTGCTTTAGTGTGTGTGTGTGTGTGTGTGTGTGTGTGTGTGTGTGTGTGTGTGTGTACTACCACTACCACTACTACTACTACTACCACCACTACCACATCTACTACTACTACTACTACTACTACTACTACTACTACTACTACTACTACTACTACTTTTGTTACTATTATTTTTCCCCCAGTTAAAATTTCATCAGCATTTTTTGTTCCCCTCGTAAAATAAATTCGTATAAAAAGGAGGAAAGAAAATAAAAGGAATATCGTGTCGGAATATGCAGCGAGAGGGTTTTATTTATTATATTCTATTATTATTATCATTATTTCCATTTTTTATTATTATTATTTTGTACGGTTCCTCTTTTTTCTGGGTTCCCGTTTTATTTATTTCATTATATTTTATTTTTTTGGTCCCTGAGAAAGAAAAGAAAAAGTGTGCGTTAGAGTGACAAGGGTGACAATTAGAGAAAACGAATTGTATATATATTTTTTTCTTCAACATTTTAACGAGAACGCTCCCTGCCTCCACCCCTCCCCCCTCCCCTCCCCTCCTTCCTTCCCTCACTAAAGACAGTCATTATTATTATTATCATTGTTATTATTATTGTTATTATTATTATTATTGTTGTTGTTGTTGTTGTTGTTGTTGTTGTTGTTGTCCATATTTTCCTTTTTCATATTTGTATTTTTCTTTCCCTTTTTCTTTTCTACTTTTTATCTTTATTCTTTTCTCTCTCTCTCTCTCTCTCTCTCTCTCTCTCGCGATAACAGTATAATGAGGTCCAAGATAAGACGGACCTGAGGCTTGAAGGAACAGGGATGTGGGAGAGAGAGAGAGAGAGAGAGAGAGAGAGAGAGAGAGAGAGAGACTGGTTTGAATTTTTGTCCTCTCTCTCTCTCTCTCTCTCAGGTGACCCCATAACGATGTAACAAGACCTCTTCTAGGACCTTTTCTGCCCCTCACTACTACTACAACTACTACTACTACTACTACTACTACTACTACTACACCCATGTTTATTTTCCGGCCACATAATCATGGAGGGCTCCGTAGCTTGGAGGTCATTAGCCCCAACTCTGTTCGCTAATGACTGGCATCCAACCATATCACTAATACTACCTAACACTAAATTACCTATCATCTATTACGTCCAGATCCCCCTTTCCTTCCTACTCAAGTCACTCCCGACCCACCCTGATGTCACTCTCCACCACTGTGGCTTCATAGTCCATATTGGAGATGTTGATGGCTACATTATACCACTGTTACTACTATCATCACTACCACTACTACCACCACTAGTAATAATAATAATAATAATAATAATAATAATAATAATAATAATAATAGACAGGTCAGTTCTAATGGTATTTCCTAATCACTCACCCTTATCTTTCTCCCTCTCTCTCTCTCCCTCCCTCCCTCCCCCTACATTTTTCTTCCCTCCCTCCCTCCCTCCCTCCATATCTCTCCCTCCCTCCTCCCTCTCTCCTTCCTTCCATCATCCCTATCTCGCTTTTTTCTCTTCCCTCCCTCCCTCCCTCTCTCCCTCTCTCTCTCTCTCTCTCTGGGTTCAGTTAATTTTTTTCCTTCATTGTTTCATCTTTTTCTTTCTTCCTTGTTCATTCTGTTTTATTTTGTTCTTTTTCTCCGTGTCTAACTTTCTTAATTTTCTTGTTCTTTTTCTCCGTGTTCTTTTTTTCTTCCGTTTGTCTTTCCTTCATCATGTTTTTACTTCCTTATTTCTGTCCTTGTTTTAAATTCTTATTCTTACTTTCTTTCTTCGTTGTTCCATTCCATTTTTAATCTTTACAGCCGTCCAACTCTCTCTCTCTCTCTCTCTCTTAATCTTACCTTACCTTATCTTACCTTACCTTACTTATGACAGAAGTTCCCCCGCTTCACTCTAACGTAACCTTACCTAAACTTACCTTACCTTACCTTACCTTACCTTACTTTACCTTACCATATCTTTCCTTATCTTACCACACCTTACCTTACTTTACCTTACCTTACCTTACCTAACCTAACCTTATCTTACCATACTTTGCCTTACCATACCTTACCTTATCTTACCTTACCTTACTTTACCTTACCTTACCTTACCTTACCTTATCTTACCATACCATACCATACCTTACCATACCTTACCTTACCTTATCTTAACTTACCATACCTTACCTTACTTTACCTTACCTAACCCTTTTTACCTTACCTTACTTTACCTTATATGAGCAATGCCAGAATTTCCCCTCGAATCTGACCTTACCTTACCTTACTTTACCTTACCTAACCTTAACCAGCTTGCCCTATATCAAACCACTGACCTTACCTGCGCCGTCTAAAGTTCACCTGTTTGACCTTATGTTACCAGCGATACTTCTTGTTCGTTTGCTCTTATTACCTGTATGTGATTTCCTTTGCCTCACCTCTCTGCACACCTGCTCCCCAATCAAGACTCACCTGCTGTTGTTTTATTACCTGTGTTTATGGTGCTACCTACACATGTATTAATAGTTGTATAATCACACTCTGTCCTGCCTGGGGGTTGGGATGGCATGTTCCTCCCTTCTCCCTTGTTGTTTACCTGCAACAATAAACTATCAATCAATCAATCACTATGTTTTTCGTTTAATTATTTTCGTTTATTGATGTTATTGTGTTTATTCGTATGTTTGTTACCCTAGACACTTTATTTTATGCTTGAGTCACCTGTATATTTCCTTTGCCTCGCCTCTACACACCTGCTCCCCAGTCAATACTCACCTGTTGTTTTTATCACCTGAGTTGCTTTGTTTTTCGATTATTCACTTTCGTTTATTTATTTTATTTCGTTTATACATGTTTGTTACCTTAGACAATTTGCTCACCAGTCAAGACACCTGTTATATTACCTGAAATGCTTTGTTTTTTTGTTTTTTTATTCGTTTGTTTATGTTCCTAAGATACTAATTTACCTGGGAATAATTTACCTGAGAGTTTGTTTATTTGTTTGTTTGCTATCGTTAATTGTTTGTTTGATATCGTTAATTGTTTGTTTGCTATCGTTAATTGTTTGTTTGCTATCGTTAATTGTTTGTTTGCTATCGTTAATTGTTTGTTTGCTATCGTTAATTGTTTGTTTGCTATCGTTAATTGTTTGTTTGCTATCGTTAATTGTTTGCTTGCTATCGTTAATTGTTTGTTTGCTATCGTTAATTGTTTCTTTCCTATCGTTAGTTGTTTGTTTGCTATCGTTAATTGTTTGTTTGCTATCGTTAATTGTTTGTTCGCTATCGTTAATTGTTTGTGATTGTCTCCATAGTTACCTGCACATGATTTCCTTCTGTCTTACCGTTCCAGTTTTCCTTTCTCTTGCCTCTCCAGTTGCCTGTATATGATTTTCTTTGTCTCACCTCTTTCCACTTGCTTCCCATCCAAGACTCACCTGTTGTTTTTATTACCTGAGAGGCGCTGTTTTTCCTATCGTTACCTGTATGTGATTTTCTTTGTTTTGCCTCCCACCTGTTTCCCATCCAAGACTCACCTATTGTTGTTTTTATTACCTGAGAGGCGCTGTTTTTCCTATCGTTACCTGTATGTGATTTTCTTTGTTTTGCCTCCCACCTGTTTCCCATCCAAGACTCACCTATTGTTGTTTTTATTACCAGAGAAGCGATGTTTTTCCTATCGTTACCTGTATGTGATCTTCAATGTCTCACCGTTCTCCACCTGTTTCCCATCCAAGACTCACCTATTGTTGTTTTTATTACCTGAGAGGCGCTGTTTTTCCTATTTTACAGCAGAGGAAAAAAGCCCGCTACTTACTGCTCCTGAATCTCTATCAATCTCTATCTCCATCTCTTTCTATCCATCTATCTTTCTACCTTCTGTTAATCTCTCATTCCTGTTATCTACCTTTCTGCTATTTACCTTCGCTCTCACCTGGCCGCGCGGTTAATTGAATGCAGGTGAGGATTCTGGGTTCCTCGCACCTTTGAAATTCTGAGCCGCCCTGTAAATGTGTGCTTAATGGTCTCTTAGCACCCTTCATTGCCGGGAAATGGGGGGAGGCTGATTGAAATACCGGCGTGTGTGTGTGTGTGTGTGTGTGTGTGTGTGTGTGTGTGTGTGTGTGTGTGTAATGCCAAGGATGAAGGTAATCTCTCTTTTTCTCTCTTTTTCTTTCTTTCTTTATTTCTTTCTTCCTTCCTTCTTTTTCTTCTTTTCTCTCTCTCTCTCTCTCTCTCTCTCTCTCTCTCTCTCTCTCTCTCTCTCTCTCTCTCATTATTATATACCATTACCATTATTATCATTATTATTACTCTTGTTGTTGTTATTGTTGTTGTTGATGTTGTTTTTCTTCTTCTTCTTCTTTTCTTCTTCTTCTTCTTCTTCTTGCCACTTTCGTAATCCTTCATGCTACCTCTGTCTGTCTGTCTGTCTGTCACTGTTTGCCTTGACCGAGGAACGAAAGTCTTGTTCAAGGTTTTCATGTCAGTATCTTTTTGCTCCGTATAATCAACTTTTTTTTTCTTTCCTGTAGATTGAACGTTGCATATAAAACAAAGGAGGAGGAGGAGGAGGAGGAGGAGGAGGAATGGGGAAGGAGATAGGATGAATAGGTAGTGAAGGGGAGAGCTGAAAAAAAGGTAATAGGAGAAGAAAGAGGAGGAGGAGGAGGAGGAGGAGCAGCCCGAGGTATAGAAGAAAAAGAAAAGAGAAAAAAAAAGTCATATTATCGGTACTTTGTGCAAAAAAAAGGAGGCGAAGAAAAAGAGAAAGAAAAAGAGGAGGAAGAGATGAAGAAAAAACGAAAGAATAGAGGAGGAGAAGGAAAAATTTAAGGAGGAGGAGGAGGTGGAGGAGACGAAGGAAAAATATAAGGAGGAGGAGGAGGAGACGAAGAAAAAATATAAGGAGGAGGAGGAGGAGGAGGAGGAGGAGGAGGAGACGAAGGAAAAAATAAAGGACAGGAGGAGGAGGAGACGAAGAAAAAATATGAGGAGGAGGAGGAGGAGGAGGAGGAGACGAAGGAAAAAGAGCTTTCGTAGGAGTTATGGGCATTTTCAGAGGTAGTTTTATGACCCTTACAGTAGTTCGATCATTCTTTTGTGCCGTGAATCTATACAAACACTCATTAGAACGCGATTGATCTCCTTTTCGGGCTTTAAAAGTAGTTGATGTGAGAGCCGGGAGCGTCTGAGAGCACCGACCCTTAACCCTAAACCTGCTTATCGTGACATCATGAAGGTGGAAGGGGGGCGCTGAGGTGGTAGTGGGGGTTGAGGTCAGCTATATCATTAACCCTTCCCTAGTAATGATTAACCAATAATAATGATAACAGTAATGATGAAAGTAATGTTGATTGCATTGAAGAAAGAAGAAAGAAATCAAGAATGGAACCCATGGAGAGAAAGAGGAATAAAAATCGACAAGAGGAGAACAAAAGGAGAAAGAGGAGGAAAAGGAAATAATAGGAAGAAGTAAAGAGGGAGAAAGCGTTAAGAGAAATAAAAGAGAGGATGAATAACGAGAGGAATAAAAAAGGAAGAAATGAAGAAAGGAAAACTGATAAGAAAAGACAATGTAATATTAACTAGACGCATAGCACTCGGAGAGTGCACACCTCCGACAAAGATCGTCCTGAAAATTGGTCAAAGGTCAAGGTCAAGGCCATTCAAGGTGCGTCTCTCTTTGAGCTGAAATAGGAACCAAGTCTGAAGTCTCTACGATGACGAGAACCGAAGTTATGGCCAAAATGACGTTTTGTGCGACCTTGACCTTGACCTTTGACCCTTGACATAAAAAATAAATGGGTTCTATTATGGATGCAAGGTGCATCATATGGAAGCATTTGTTTCGAAATTTGATGAAATTCTATTTTGGGGGCATCTTTGACCTTGGGCGAACTTTTAGAGGTCAAGGCCAAAGGTCAAGGTCAAGACCATGCAAGGTGCGTCTTTCCGTGAACTAAAATATAAAGCACGTCTGAAGTCTCTACGATAACGAGAACCGAAGTTATGGCCAAAATGACGTTTTGTGCGACCTTGACCTTGACCTTTGATCTATGACATGAAAAATTTAATGGGTTGTATTCTGGATGGACACGAAGCTTAAAATTGGTTGAGATATCCACAAAATTGTGCACAGGAGACTGTTCACGAACAAACAAACAAACAAATGAATAAACATACTGACCGGACCGAAAATATAACCTCCCCCCCAACTTCGTTGGCGGAGGTAATAAAGGGATAATACTAAGAGAAAGCAAAGTAATGGTGATTGTATTAGTATCAGACTATCAGTATTAGGATTGTATTAGCAGCAGTGTTAGGATTGTATTAGTACCAGTATTAGGATTGTATTAGTAGGCAATCAAGACACATCACCAAAAATTGACCTCTCCTGGCCTCTTGTTCTTTTTTCCTTTATCATAGCAGCGTATAGCGGGGTTTTTGATTAATGTATATTTGTTTTTTACCCTTGAACTGCCTTCCTTGCTCTAAAATAAAAACAAGAAAAAAAAAAGGTTAGCGTCTAAGATTGGAAATGTACCGAGGAGAAGACTTGTGTAACATAACCTAGGAAAGACGTGACGGCGCTGCTGCCATCTCGCGTTCATTGTTTTTGTGGAGTTGCCTGAACGGGTTGCTAAAAGACTGACCATCGTATACCGACTTCATGTTAATATTCCCTTTACAAAACTACTCATTATTCTACCTCTTCCTGCCATTATTACAGCATCTTAGCCTTCGTTATTGTTATTGTTATTATTACTTGGTTCTCATATCTATTTACTTTCCTGCTCTGTATACATTTGTTTTGTCATTAACGTGTGAGTGTGTGTGTGTGTGTGTGTGTGTGTTCTTTATATATGATGTAGTGGTCCGCCATTATGTTATTGAGTGTGTCCATTACGTTATTACAGAGAGAGAGAGAGAGAGAGAGAGAGAGAGAGAGAGAGAGAGAGAGAAAGTAATAAGCAGACACTGTGGCAATGCAAATAATTATGATTCTGTCTCGTCGTCGTCGTCGTCTCCCTCTCTCTCTCTCTCTCTCTCTTACACTCCTCCTCCTCCTCCTGCCCACCTTTCACCTGCTGACTGATTGATTAAATATTTGAGTACACTTCCATTCCCCTCACCTGCTCCGCCTCCACGTTCCTCACCTTATCTGAGAGGCCGGTGCCCCTATTTTTAGATCCAATCGGTTCCCTCGACAAATATTTCATAAGGCCACAAAGGAGGTTAGTCGTGAGTGTTTCTTCACGTTCATGGTGCAGAAACCTTGTCAAACTATTAGTAGGCTCATAAAACTACCCATGGAAATACCCACAACCTCTACGAAAGCCATTATTCTCAAGCATTTCGGGGTTTTCAATTATTTCCAAAAGCCACAAAAGATTATATTGGCTCTCGTAGAGGTTCTGAAGGTGTTATGAGCCCAGTGGTAGTTTGAGAAGCCTTCTTTTGTGGAGTTACCTGTACGGGTTAACATAAGAACATAAGAACGTTAGGAGTCTGCAAGAGGCCGGTTGAACTATACAAGGCAGCTCCTGCACACTCAACCCCACCTTACCTCACCATCCATGACTTTATCTCACCTCTTCTTGACTGTATCTACGGTATTGGCACCCACAACATGGCTCCCAAGCGACCGACCATTTTCTACCGACTTCATGTTAATATTCCCTTTATAAAACTACTCATTATTCTACCTCCTCTTGCCATTATTACAGCATCTTAGCCTTCGTTATTGTTATTGTTATTATTATTTGGTTTTCATATCAATTACATTCCTGCTCTGAATATATTTGTTTTGTCATTAACGTGTGTGTGTGTGTGTGTGTGTGTGTGTGTGTGTGTGTGTGTGTGTGTGTGTGTGTGTGTGTGTGTGTTCTTTTGTACTACCATAGATGTGAAAGATTAAAGAGAACCAGACTAATCCCCTTCTTGGCCTTCAGATATATGTGTTCTGGGAGCCAAAAGCGTCTGAGAGAGAGAGAGAGAGAGAGAGAGAGAGAGAGAGAGAGAGAGAGAGAGAGAGAGAGAGAGAGAGAGAGAGAGAGAGAGAGAGAGAGAGAGAGAGAGAGAGAGAGAGAGAGAGAGAGAGAGAGAGAGAGCAATACAAGAAATAAAAAAGGGAGGAAAGAAGAGAAGGAAAAGAGCAAAAAATGAAAATAAAATAAAAAAAGAAGAAAAGAGAAGAAAAAGAATATATGAGAGAGAGAGAGAGAGAGAGAGAGAGAGAGAGAGAGAGAGAGAGAGAGTACTGGCACCATGAGTTAGTTCCCTGCCATCGCCCCGCTGACCCACTTTCCTCCACCATGAATGTTACTGAACCCAACCTTTAGTGTAGCGCTGTCCTGCCCCCGCCCGCCGTGCTGCTGCCTCAAATGTCACCCCGGGGAGAGAGAGAGAGAGAGAGAGAGAGAGAGAGAGAGAGAGAGAGAGAGAGAGAGAGAGAGAGAGAGAGAGAGAGAGAGAGAGAGAGAGAGATACAAGAAATAAAGAAGGAAGGAAAGAAGAGAAGGAAAGAAGGAAGGAAAAGAGAAAAAATGAAGAAAAGAAAAGAAAAAAAATGATATAAGGAAGAGAGAGAGAGAGAGAGAGAGAGAGAGAGAGAGAGAGAGGTAAGGTAAGGTAAGGTAAGGCAGGGCATCTCTTAACAGTCAGTGAACTAGTGTTATCTCTCTCTCTCTCTCTCTCTCTCTCTCTCTCTCTCTCTCTTATATTTTATCATTTGCTATCAGAGAAGCTGCCACCCAAGAGAGAGAGAGAGAGAGAGAGAGAGAGAGAGAGAGAGAGAGAGAGAGAGAGAGAGAGAGAGATTGCCTCATCCACTGTTACCTAAAACCCTCCACTGCCCCGTCTCTCACCCCCTGTCTCTCTATCTCTCTCCCTCCCTCTCTCCCGTCTCTCTCTCCGTAACCTCTTTCTTCCATCTTCCCTCTCTCCCTCTCTCTATCTCCCTCCCTTCCTTCTAACCTTCCCTCCTCTGTCTCTCCCTTTCACTTTTCACCTTCCTCCCTCACCTTCGTTTCTCTCTTTCACTTCTTCCTTCCTTCTCTTTCCTTCCCTCTCTTCCCTCTTTCCTTTTGGTCATATTCTTCCTTCCTTCCTTATTTCCCTCCTTCTCTCCTTCCTTCTTTTCTTTCTTTCTCACTCCTTCTTTCAATCATCCCTTTCTACTTTCTTTCATTTTTTCTTTACTTCATTTCTTCTTTTTTCTCCCTTATTTCTTTCTTCCTCTTTCCTTTTTTCTTCCTTTTTATTTTCTATCATTCGTCCTTCCTTCTTTTCTTCCCTCCTTCCTTCCTTCCTTCCTTCCTTTCATATTTCCCTCCTTCCTTCCTTCCTTCCTTTCATATTTCCCTCCTTCCTTCCATCCTTCCTTCCTTCCTCCTTTCCTTTCCTTCCTTTCTTCCTTCCCTCCCTTCCTTTCCTTCCTTCCTTCTTTCCTTCCTTCCTTTCCCCCTCCTTCCCTCCTTCCTTCCTTCCCCTTCAAGTGGTTTAATAACAAACACTCATCAATCTTCGTGGCAAGGAGATGGAACGATAGATAGATAGATAGATAGATAGACAGACAGATAGATAGACAGACAGATAGATAGATAGATAGATTGACAAATAGAGAGTAATACGAGTCAAAGAAATGTTAGTTATCTCTCTCTCTCTCTCTCTCTCTCTCTCTCTCTCTCTCTCAGGACATTAATCATCCCCGTCTCTCTCAGTTCATAACCGTGACACCTCCCCCCCCCCTCCCTTTTCTCTCCCTTCCTCCCCCTTTTCTCTCCCTCACTCCCCCTCCTCTCCCTTTCTCCCTCCCTAAGTTCACTCTTCCTCTCATTCCCTCCCTGTCTCCTTCCCTCTTTCCTTCCTTCAGTCACTTTCCCTCTTTCCTCCTCTTTCCTTCCTCTCTCTCTCTCTCTCCTCTCTCTCTCTCTCTCTCTCTCTCTCTCTCTCTCCCTTCACCCCTTGTTATCTTCTACCTCCTCCTCCTCCTCCTCCTCCTCCTCCTCCTGTCAAGTTCTCTCAGCCTCCTCACTTTTCTCCCTTCCCTTCTTCCTTCCCTTCCTTCCTTCCTTCCTTCCTTCCTTCCTTCCCTCGTCTTGCATGTCTTGAAGCACATCTGAGATAAGAGAACTCACCGGGAGAAAACCTGTTTGTTTGTTTGTTTGTTTGTTTGTTTGTGCGTGTATTCATTCATTTTTACATTCAACATTTATTTATTTAAGTATTTGTCTGCCTTTATTTTATTTTCGATTCGGTCATTCAACATTTTTTTTTTTTTGTATAATTTGTCTGGCCTAAAAATAAGAAAAACGAGCGTATTAGTGTCAGAGAGAGAGAGAGAGAGAGAGAGAGAGAGAGAGAGAGAGAGAGAGAGAGAGAGAGAGAGAGAGTTAAGTAACCACATGTAACTTAGAAACAACACGTCATTTAATCTGTTTTCTTTACATTTATTTGTTTACCTATCAGCAAAAGATAGATAGATGGACAGATTTATAGAGATGGTAGCCAAGTAAAATAACAGAGGTAATACTGTATATGCTGGAACAGGGAAAGTTAGAGAGATCCTGCCGTGACCACCCTTGAGAGACTCGATATCGATGTATAGAAAGACATATGTTTGTTAGTCTCCCGTTCAACGCAGTGTCTTTCAAGTAAAATAACATTAAGGTAATACTGTATATGCTGGAACAGGGAAAGTTAGAGAGATCCTGCCGTGACCACCCCTTGAGAGACTTGACATCGATGTATAGATAGACACATGTTTGTTAGTCTTCTGTTCAACGCAGTGTCTTTCAAGTAAAATAACAAAGGTAATACTGTATATGCTGGAACAGGGAAAGTTAGAGAGATCCTGCCGTGACCACCCTTGAGAGACTCGATATCGATGTATAGATAGACACATGTTTGTTAGTCTCCTGTTCAACGCAGTGTCTTTCAAGTAAAATAACATAAAAGTAATACTGTATATGCTGGAACAGGGAAAGTTAGAGAGATCCTGCCGTGACCACCCTTGAGAGACTCGATATCGATGTATAGAGAGACACATGTTTGTTAGTCTCCTGTTCAACGCAGTGTCTTTCAAGTAAAATAACAGAGGTAATACTGTATATGCTGGAACAGGGAAAGTTAGAGAGATCCTGCCGTGACCACCCTTTGAGAGACTCGATATCGATGTATAGATAGACACATGTTTGTTAGTCTTCTGTTCAACGCAGTGTCTTTTTAAGCGTCCACACCAAACTTTATATTTCCTTCCTTTCATCTCTTTCCATCCCTCTTACCTTCTTTCATTTCTTCTTTCCCTCCTTTCTTCCTTCCCTTCTTTCTATCCTTTCTTCCCTCCCATTTTCATTCCTTCCTTCTCTCCAATATCCTTCTGGCCTCCATACAAGATTTTTTTTTCTATAGTACTAATTACCTTATGTTACAATACCCGACACTATACAGGGAATTATTTTATTTTTAATCTCTATCACCACCAAATTTCGTAGTATTTTGTGTTTGGTTTGGGAGATCACGAACTTGAGTTGTTAGATTGTGGAACTCGTTGTCGTTTGTGCTCCCTCTCCCTGGGCCGCGTCTCACCTGGGCGGGGTCACAGTACAGTTCCTTGCACCTGGCGGCCACGCGTGAAGCCTCCTGTTACGTATGAGCAGGAGCAGCCCATTGTGGGGGGGTGTTTTTGTAAGCCCCCGCCCACCATGATGCCTGCTGGCTGATGATGATGATGATGATGTCGGTGTGTTGTTGTTGTTGTTGGTGGTGGTGGTATTGTTGTTGTTGTTGTTGGTGGTGGTGGTGATATTATTGTTGTTGTTCTTGATTTTGTTCCCTTTCTTGTT
>NC_066537.1:15772944-15775444 GCF_024679095.1 Eriocheir sinensis
GAGAGAGAGAGAGAGAGAGAGAGAGAGAGAGAGAGAGAGAGAGAGAGAGAGAGAGAGAGAGAGAGAGAGAGAGAGAGAGAGAGAGAGAGAGAGAGAGAGAGAGAGAGAGAGAGAGAGAGAGAGAGAAAAAGAAGAAGGGAGAGAGAGAGAGAGAGAGAGAGAGAGAGAGAGAGAGAGAGAGAGAGAGAGAGAGAGAGAGAGAGAGAGAGAGGAGAGAGAGAGGAGGAAGAAGGAAGAGGAGAAGGAAGAGATAAAAAAAACCATCATAGAAATTAAAAAGCAAAAGCAACATTACCATAATTACACACACACACACACACACACACACACACACACACACACACACACACACAATACTCCTCGTTAAGGTGGCGGCGGCAGGGGCGGCGGCGGTAACGGCGGCGGCGGCGACGTCGGCGGAGACTCCCACAGATATATTTCTAAGTTACGCCTCGGCTTCTGGCACTCAGATGGCCTGGCGGAGGGCAGTGCCAATGTCTATTCTTGAGGCTCGGCGGGAGGGGCACGCGAGGAGGAGGAGGAGGAGGAGAAGAAGCAGCATCAGGAGAGGTATTGGGTAGGGAAGGGAAGGGGAGAGAATGGGGAGGACGAGGTGGAGGAGGGGAAGACAGGGAAGGGAAGGGAAGGGGAAGGACGACGTGGAGGAGGAGGAGGAGGAGGAGGAGCAGTATCGGGAGAGGTATTGGGTAGGGAAGGGAAGGTGAGAGAATGGGGAGGAGGAGGAGGAGGAGGAGGGGAAGACAGGAAAGGAAAGGGAAGAGAAGGGAAGGGGAGAAGCAACTGGAGGGGAAGGACGACATGGAGGAGGAGGAGGAGGAAGAAGAAGAGGAAGAAGACGAACAGAGGGCGGGGGAGGGAGAAGGAGGAAGAGTCGAAAGGAGGAGGGGGAGGAAGAGGGAGGAGGGAGAAGGGTAAGCAGCAGTAGCAGGAGGAGGGAGAGGGGAGGAAGAAGGGAGAGAAGAGGAGAAGAGGAGGAGAACTTAGTCTCATAGAGCGTGTGGCTGGAGGTAGCGCTCTTCAGGCTCCTCCGTAGGACTCCCGCCCCAGGTGTAGGAATCCTTCAGGTGACCGTGTGCCCAGGTGACCCGCGCCCCAGCAGACCCACCCCCCGACGGCACAATGGCCCGGGATCAGTATACGGTGCAGGAGGAGGTGAGTGTACGATGAGCCGGCAAGATGGGGTGGAGGAGGGTGGAAGGGACTGTGGTAATGTGGAAATGTCTAGGAATAGTGTGGAAGGTAGCATTAATTTGGAGGTAAGTGAGGTAAGGTGGAGGAGGAGGAGGAGGAGGAGGAGGAGGAGGAGGAGATGAGTAGGTGGAAGGGAGAGCTGTTTAGTGGAAGAGCTGATGTGGAGGAAAGATGGAAGTTGAAGGTTTTAGGATGAGTAAGTGGAAGGGAGAGAAAAGCTGTTAAGTGGAAGAGCTAATGTGGAGGGAAGATGGAAGTTGAAGGTTTTAGGATGAGTAAGTGGAAGGGAGAGAAAAGCTGTTAAGTGGAAGAGCTAATGTGGAGGAAAGATGGAAGTTGAAGGTTTTAGGATGAGTAAGTGGAAGGGAGAGAAAAGCTGTTAAGTGGAAGAGCTAATGTGGAGGGAAGATGGAAGTTGAAGGTTTTAGGATGAGTAAGTGGAAGGGAGAGAAAAGCTGTTAAGTGGAAGAACTAATGTGGAGGGAAGATGGAAGTTGAAGTTTTTAGATGTGGAGGAGGAGGAGGAAATGGGTAGGTGGAAGGGAGAGAACATAAGAACATAAGAACATAGGGAAACTGCAAGAGGCCGGGTAGCCTACACAGGGCAGCTCCAGAATCCCCCCTAGTGGAACAGCTAATGTGGAGGAAAGATTTAAGCTGAAGGTTTTAGATGTGGAGGAGAAGATGAGTAGGTGGAATGGAGAGAAAAGCTGTTAAGTGGAAGAGCTAATGTGGAGGAAAGATTTAAGTTGAAGGTTTTAGATATGGAAGAGGAGATGAGTAAGTGGTGGAGGAGGGTGGAAGGGATTGTGGAATACAGCAAATTTCAAAGTATGGTGTGGAGGGCAACTTTAAATATTGAGGTAAGTGAATGAGGTAGAGAGGAAGAGGAGGAGGAGGTGGAGGAGGAGGTGGAGGTGAGTGGAGAGAAAACTGATTAACTACAAGGGATGATGTAGAGGAAACTAGAAATTAGGAAGAATGAAAAGTGGAGGAGGAGGAGGGGAAAAGGTAATGAAGGTGGAGGAGTGGAGAGAAAACTTTAAATAGAAGGGATAGTGTGGAGGAAAGATAGAAGTTGAAGTTGTGAGAAGTGGAAGTGGAGGAGGAGGCGTGTCAAAGGTGGAGAAGTGGATGTGAAGGATGAATGGATATAGAAAAGTGGAGGAATAGAAGAGGTGGAATAGAGGTAGATGGAGGGAAAACTGCGTGAGGAAGAGAAGTGGAAGAGATAATGTGGAACGAAACTACAAAACAAACTGCGTGAGGAAGAGAAGTGGAAGAGATA